>NW_026948172.1:300000-504016 GCF_963921235.1 Mobula hypostoma | reverse complement strand
CAGGGCACAGACTGACAGTCTAGATAAAGCCACAGACTGACAGTGACAGAGACAGGGCACTATTTGACAGTGACAGAGACAGGGCACAGACTGACAGTGACAGAGACAGGGCACAGACTGACAGTGACAGAGACAGGGCACAGACTGACAGTGACAGAGACAGGGCACAGACTGACAGTGACAGAGACAGGGCACAGACTGACAGTCATAGAGACAGGGCACAGACTGACAGTGACAGAGACAGGGTACAGACTGACAGTGACAGACAGGGCACAGACTGACAGTGATGGAGACTGGGCACAGACTGACAGTGACAGAGACAGGGCACAGACTGACAGTGATAGAGACAGGGCACAGACTGACATTGATAGAGACAGGGCACAGACTGACAGTGACAGAGACAGGGCACAGACTGACATTGACGGATCTGTGCACAGACTGACGGTGACAGAGACAGGGCACAGACTGATAGTGACAGAAACAGAACACAGACTGACAGTGACAGAACTGGGCACAGACTGACAGTGACAGAGACAGGGCACTGAAAAACAGAGAGAGAAACAAGAGCACAGACTGACAGTGACAGAACAGGGCACAGACTGAGAGTGACACAGACAGGGCACAGACTAACAGTGACAGAGACATGGCACAGACTGACAGTGACACAGACATGGCACAGACTGTCAGTGACAGATACAAGGCACAGACTGACAGTGAGAGAGACAGTGGACAGACTGACAGTGACAGAGACAGGGCACAGACTGATAGTGACAGAAACAGAACACAGACTGACAGTTGCAGAACAGGGCACAGACTGACAGTGACACAGACAGGGCACTGAAAGACAGAGAGAGAGACAAGAGCACAGACTGACAGTGACAGAGACAGGGCACAGACTGACAGTGACAGAGACAGGGCACAGACTAACAGTGACAGAGACATGGCACAGACTGACAGTGACACAGACATGGCACAGACTGACAGTGACAGAGACAAGGCACAGACTGACAGTGAGAGAGACAGTGGACAGACTGACAGTGAGAGAGACAGTGGACAGACTGGCAGTGACAGAGACAGGTGACAGACTGACAGTGACAGAGACAGGGCACAGTTTGACAGTGACAGAAACAGGGCACAGACTGACAGTGATAGATAAAGCCACAGACTGACAGTGACAGAGACAGGGCACAGACTGACAGTGATAGAGACAGGGCACAGACTATCCCAGATACAAGCACACAGTCTGACAGTGACAGAGACAAGGCACAGACTGACAGTGACAGAGACAGGGCACAGACTGACAGTGACAGAGACAGGGCACAGACTGACAGTGACAGAGACAAGTCACAGACGAACAGTGACAGAGACAGGGCACAGACTGACAGTGACAGAGACAGGGCACAGACTGACAGTGACGGAACTGGGCACAGACTGTCAGTGACAGAGACAGGGCACAGACTGACAGTGACAGAGACAGAGACAGACTGACAGTGACAGAGACAGGGCACAGACTGACAGTGACAGACACGGAGACAGACTGACATTGACAGAGGCAGTGCACAGACTGACAGTGACAGAGACAAGGCACAGACTGATAGTGACAGAACTGGGCACAGACTGACAGTGACAGAGACAGGGCACAGACTGATAGTGACAGAACTGGGCACAGACTGACAGTGACAGAGACAGGGCACAGACTGACAGTGACAGAGACAGGGCACAGACTGATAGTGACAGAGCGCAGGCACAGAATGACCATGACAGAGAAAGTTCACAGACTGTCTGTTGCAGAGACTGTTCATAAGTTGACAGTTGCAGAAAGTGGGCACAGTCTGTCACTGACAGGAACAGGGCAGTAACTGACAGTGACACAGACAGGGCACAGACTGACAGTGACAGAGATAGGGCACAGACTGACATTCACGGAACTGGGCACAGACTGACAGTGACAAGAAACAGGGCACAGACTGACAGTGACAGAGACAGGGCACAGTTTGACAGTGACAGAAACAGGGCACAGACTGACAGTGATAGATAAAGCCACAGACTGACAGTGACCGACACAGGGCACAGACTGACAGTGACAGAGACAGGGCACAGACTGACAGTGATAGAGACAGGGCACAGACTGACAGTGACAGAGACAGGGCACAGACTGACAGTGACAGAGACAGGGCACAGACTGACAGTGACAGAGACAGGGCACAGACTGACAGTGACAGAGACAGGGCACAGACTGACAGTGACAGAGACAGGGCACAGACTGACAGTGACAGAGACAGGGCACAGACTGACAGTGACAGAGACAGGGCACAGACTGATAGTGATGGAACTGGGCAACGACTGACAGTGACAGAGACAAGGCACAGACTGATAGTGACAGAACTGGGCACAGATGGACAGTGACAGAGACAGGGCACAGACTGTCAGTGACAGAGACAGGGCACAGACTGATAGTGACAGAGCGCAGGCACAGAATGACCATGACAGAGAAAGTTCACAGACTGTCTGTTGCAGAGACTGTTCATAAGTTGACAGTTGCAGAAAGTGGGCACAGTCTGTCACTGACAGGAACAGGGCAGTAACTGACAGTGACACAGACAGGTAACAGACTGATAGTGAGAGATACAGGGCACAGACTGACATTCACGGAACTGGGCACAGACTGACAGTGACAAGAGACAGGGCACAGACTGACAGTGACAGAGACAGGGCACAGTTTGACAGTGACAGAAACAGGGCACAGACTGACAGTGATAGATAAAGCCACAGACTGACAGTGATAGAGACAGGGCACAGACTGAAAGTGACAGAACAGGGCACAGACTGACAGTGATAGAGACAGGGCACAGACTGACAGTGACAGAGACAGGGCACAGACTGACAGTGACAGAGACAGGGCACAGACTGACAGTGACAGAGACAGGGCACAGACTGACAGTGACAGAGACAGGGCACAGACTGATAGTGACAGAACTGGGCACAGACTGTCAGTGACAGAGACAGGGCACAGACTGATAGTGACAGAGACAGGGCACAGACTGATAGTGACAGAGCGCAGGCACAGAATAACCATGGCAGAGAAAGTTCACAGACTGTCTGTTGCAGAGACAGTTCATAAGTTGACAGTTGCAGTGATTGGCAAAGTCTGTCACTAACAGAAACAGGGCAGCAACTGACAGTGACACAGACAGGGCACAGACTGACAGTGACAGAGATAATGCACAGACTGACAGTGACAGAGACAGTGTGCAGACTGGCTGTGATAGAGACAGGGCACAGACTGACAGTGACAGAGACAGGGCACAGTTTGACAGTGACAGAAACAGGGCACAGACTGACAGTGATAGATAAAGCCACAGACTGACAGTGACAGAGACAGGGCACAGACTGACAGTGACAGAGACAGGGCACAGACTGACAGTGATAGAGACAGGGCACAGACTATCCCAGATACAAGCACACAGTCTGACAGTGACAGAGACAAGGCACAGACTAACAGTGACAGAGACATGACACAGACTGACAGTGACAGAGAAAGGGCACAGACTGACAGTGACAGAGACAGGGCACAGACTGACAGTGACAGAGACAGGGCACAGACTGACAGTGACAGAACTGGGCACAGACGGACAGTGACAGAGACAGGGCACAGACTGTCAGTGACAGAGACAGGGCACAGACTGATAGTGACAGTGCGCCGGCACAGATTTACCGTGACAGAGAAAGTTCACAGACTGTCTGTTGCAGAGACAGTTCATAAGTTGACAGTTGCAGAAAGTGGGCACAGTCTGTCACTGACAGAAACAGGGCAGCAACTGACAGTGACACAGACAGCGTACAGACTGATAGTGACAGATACAGGGCACAGACTGACAGTGACAGATACAGGGCACAGACTGACATTCACGGAACTGGGCACAGACTGACAGTGACAGAGACAATGCACAGACTGACAGTGACAGAGACAGGGCACAGACTGTCAGTGAGGGAGACAGGGCACAGACTGACAGTGAAAGAGACAGTGTGCAGACTGACAGTGACAGATACAGGGCAGAGATTGACAGTCACAGTATCAGCGACAGATTGACAGTGGCAGAAACAGGGCACAGACTGACAGTGATAGATAAAGCCACAGACTGACAGTGACAGAGACAGGGCACAGACTGACAGTGACAGAGACAGGGGACAGACTGACAGTGACAGAGACAGGGCACAGACTGACAGTGACAGAGACTGGGCACAGACTGACAGTGACAGAGACAGGGCACAGACTGACAGTGAAAGAGACAGTGTGCAGACTGACAGTGACAGTGACAGGGCAGAGATTGACAGTCACAGAATCAGCAACAGACTGACAGTGGCAGAAACAGGGCACAGACTGACAGTCATAGATAAAGCCACAGACTGACAGTGACAGAGACAGGGCACTATTTGACAGTGACAGAAACAGGGCAATGACTGACAGTGACAGTGACAGGGCACAGACTGACAGTGACAGAGACAGGGCACAGATTGACGGTGACGGAGACAGGGCCCAGACGGACAGTGACAGAGACAGTGCACAGAATGCCAGTGAGAGAGGCAGGGCACAGACTGACAGAGACAGAGACAGGGTACAGACTGACCATGACAGAGACAAGGCACAGACTGATAGTGACAGATCAGGGCACAGACTGACAGTGACAGAGACAGGGCACAGACTGACATTGATAGAGACAGGGCACAGACTGACATTGACGGATCTGTGCACAGACTGACGGTGACAGAGACTGGGCACAGACTGATAGTGACAGAAACAGAACACAGACTGACAGTGATGGAACTGGGCACAGACTGACAGTGACAGAGACAGGGCACTGAAAAACAGAGAGAGAAACAAGAGCACAGACTGACAGTGACAGAACAGGGCACAGACTGACAGTGACACAGACAGGGCACAGACTAACAGTGACAGAGACATGGCACAGACTGACAGTGACAGAGACAGGGCACAGACTGACAGTGACAGAGACAGGGCACAGACTGACATTGACGGATCTGTGCACAGACTGATGGTGACAGAGACAGGGCACAGACTGATAGTGACAGAAACAGAACACAGACTGACAGTGACGGAACTGGGCACAGACTGACAGTGACAGAGACAGGGCACTGAAAAACAGAGAGAGAAACAAGAGCACAGACTGACAGTGACACAGACAGGGCACAGACTAACAGTGACACAGACAGGGCACAGACTAACAGTGACAGAGACATGGCACAGACTGACAGTGACACAGACATGGCACAGACTGTCAGTGACAGATACAAGGCACAGACTGACAGTGAGAGAGACAGTGGACAGACTGACAGTGACAGAGACAGAGCACAGACTGATAGTGACAGAAACAGAACACAGACTGACAGTGACTGAACTGTGCACAGACTGACAGTGACAGAGACAGGGCACTGAAAAACAGAGAGAGAGACAAGAGCACAGACTGACAGTGACAGAGACAGGGCACAGACTGACAGTGACACAGACAGGGCACAGACTGACAGTGACAGAGACATGGCACAGACTGACAGTGACAGAGACAGGGCACAGACTGACAGTGACAGAGACAAGGGCACAGACTGACATTGATAGAGACAGGGTCACAGACTGACATTGACGGATCTGTGCACAGACTGATGGTGACAGAGACAGGGCACAGACTGATAGTGACAGAAACAGAACACAGACTGACAGTGATGGAACTGGGCACAGACTGACAGTGACAGAGACAGGGCACTGAAAAACAGAGAGAGAAACAAGAGCACAGACTGACAGTGACAGAACAGGGCACAGACTGAGAGTGACACAGACAGGACACAGACTAACAGTGACAGAGACATGGCACAGACTGACATTGACAGAGACAGGGCACAGACTGACATTGACGGATCTGTGCACAGACTGACGGTGACAGAGACAGGGCACAGACTGATAGTGACAGAAACAGAACATAGACTGACAGTGACGGAAATGGGCACAGACTGACAGTGACAGAGTCAGGGCACTGAAAAACAGAGAGAGAAACAAGAGCACAGACTGACAGTGACACAGACAGGGCACAGACTAACAGTGACACAGACATGGCACAGACTGTCAGTGACAGATACAAGGCACAGACTGACAGTGAGAGAGACAGTGGACAGACTGACAGTGACAGAGACAGGGCACAGACTGACAGTGACAGAAACAGAACACAGACTGACAGTGACGGAACTGGGCACAGATGGACAGTGACAGAGACAGGGCACTGAAAAACAGAGAGAGAGACAAGAGCACAGACTGACAGTGACAGAGACCGAGCACAGTTTGACTGTACAGAAACAGGGCACAGACTGACAGTTATAGATAAATCCACAGACTGACAGTGACAGAGACAGGGCACAGACTGACAGTGATAGAGACAGGGCACAGACTATCCCAGATAGAAGCGTACAGTCTGACAGAGACAGAGACAAGGCACAGACTGACAGTGACAGAGACAGGGACAGATTGACAGTGACAGAGACAGGGCCCAGTTTGACAGTGACAGAGACAAGGCACAGACTGACAGTGACAGACACAGGGCACAGACTGACAGTGACAGAGACATGGCACAGACTGACATTGATAGAGACAAGGGCACAGACTGACATTGACGGATCTGTGCACAGACTGATGGTGACAGAGACAGGGCACAGACTGATAGTGACAGAAACAGAACACAGACTGACAGTGACAGAACTGGGCACAGACTGACAGTGACAGAGACAGGGCACTGAAAAACAGAGAGAGAAACAAGAGCACAGACTGACAGTGACACAGACAGGGCACAGACTAACAGTGACACAGACATGGCACAGACTAACAGTGACAGAGACATGGCACAGACTGACAGTGACACAGACATGGCACAGAATGTCAGTGACAGATACAAGGCACAGACTGAGAGTGAGAGAGACAGTGGACAGACTGACAGTGACAGACACAGAGCACAGACCGATAGTGACAGAAACAGAACACAGACTGACAGTGACTGAACTGTGCACAGACTGACAGTGACAGAGACAGGGCACTGAAAAACAGAGAGAGAAACAAGAGCACAGACCGATAGTGACAGAAACAGAACACAGACTGACAGTGACTGAACTGTGCACAGACTAACAGTGACAGAGACATGGCACAGACTGACATTAATAGAGACAAGGGCACAGACTGACATTGACGGATCTGTGCACAGACTGACGGTGACAGAGACAGGGCACAGACTGATAGTGACAGAAACAGAACACAGACTGACAGTGATGGAACTGGGCACAGACTTACAGTGATAGAGACAGGGCACTGAAAAACAGAGAGAGAAACAAGAGCACAGACTGACAGTGACAGAACTGGGCACAGACTGACAGTAACAGAGACAGGGCACTGAAAAACAGAGAGAGAAACAAGAGCACAGACTGACAGTGACAGAGCAGGGCACAGACTGATAGTGACACAGACAGGGCACAGACTAACAGTGACAGAGACATGGCACAGACTGACATTGACACTAAAATGGCACAGACTGACAGTGACAGAGATAGGGCACAGATTGACAGTGATAGAGACAGGGCACAGGCTGACATTGATAGATACTGGGCACAGACTGACAGTGACAGAGAAAGGGCACTGAAAAACAGAGAGAGAAACAAGAGCACAGACTGACAGTGACACAGTCATGGCACAGACTGTCAGTGACAGATACAAGGCACAGACTGACAGTGAGAGAGACAGTGGACAGACTGGCAGTGACAGAGACAGGGGACAGCCTGGCAGTGACAGAGACAGGGCACAGACTGACAGTGACAGAGACATGGCACAGACTGTCAGTGAGGAGACAGTGGACCGACTGACAGTGACAGAGACAGGGCACAGACTGATAGTGACAGAAACAGAACACAGACTGACAGTGACACAGACAGGGCACAGACTGATAGTGACAGAAACAGAACACAGACTGACAGTGACAGAGACAGGGCACAGACTGATAGTGACAGAAACAGAACACAGACTGACAGTGACACAGACAGGGCACAGACTAACAGTGACAGAGACATGGCACAGACTGACAGTGACACAGACATGGCACAGACTGTCAGTGACAGATACAAGGCACAGACTGACAGTGAGAGAGACAGTGGACAGACTGACAGTGACAGAGACAGGGCACAGACTGATAGTGACAGAAACAGAACACAGACTGACAGTGACAGAGACAGGGCACAGACTGACATTGACGGATCTGTGCACAGACTGACGGTGACAGAGACTGGGCACAGACTGATAGTGACAGAAACAGAACACAGACTGACAGTGACGGAACTGGGCACAGACTGACATAACAGAGACAGGGCACTGAAAATCAGAGAGAGAAACAAGAGCACAAACTGACAGTGACAGTACAGGGCACAGACTGACAGTGACACAGACAGGGCACAGACTAACAGTGACAAAGACATGGCACAGACAGACAGTGACACAGACATGGCACAGACTGACAGTGACACTGACAGGGCACAGTCTAACAGTGACAAAGACATGGCTCAGACTGTCAGTGACAGATACAAGGCACAGACTGACAGTGAGAGAGACAGTGGACAGACTGACAGTGACAAAGACAGGGCACAGACTGTCAGTGACAGAGACAGGGCACAGACTGTCAGTGACAAAGACTGGGCACAGATTGATAGTGACAGAACTGGGCACAGATGGACAGTGACAGAGACAGGGCACAGTCTGACAGTGATGGAACTGGGCACAGACTGTCAGTGACAGAGACAGGGCACAGACTGATAGTGACAGAACTGGGCACAGATGGACAGTGATAGGGACAGGGCACAGACTGTCAGTGACAGAGACAGGGCACAGACTAACAGTGACAGAGACATGGCACAGACTGACATTGACAGAGATAGGGCACAGACTGCCAGTGAGAGAGGCAGGGCACAGACAGACAGAGACAGAGACAGGGTACAGACTGACCGTGACAGAGACAAGGCACAGACTGATAGTGATGGAACTGGGCAAAGACTGACAGTGACAGAGACAGGGCACAGACTGATAGTGACACAACTGGGCACAGACAGACAGTGACACAGACAGGGCACAGACTGACAGTGACAGAGTCAAGGCAAAAAATGACAGTGATAGAGACAGGGCACGGACTGACATTGACGGATCTGTGCACAGACAGACGGTGACAGAGATAGGGCAGAGACTGATAGTGACAGAAACAGAACACAGTCTGACAATGATGGAACTGGGCACAGACTGACAGTGACAGAGACAGGGCACTGAAAAACAGAGAGAGAAACAAGAGCACAGACTGACAGTGACAGAACAGGGCACAGACTGACAGTGACACAGACAGGGCACAGACTAACAGTGACAGAGACATGGCACAGACAGACAGTGACACAGACATGGCACAGACTGACAGTGACAGAGACAGGGCACAGACTGACATTGACGGATCTGTGCTCAGACTGACGGTGACAGAGACAGGGCACAGACTGATAGTGACAGAAACAGAACATAGACTGACAGTGACGGAAATGGGCACAGACTGACAGTGACAGAGTCAGGGCACTGAAAAACAGAGAGAGAAACAAGAGCACAGACTGACAGTGACACAGACAGGGCACAGACTAACAGTGACACAGACATGGCACAGACTAACAGTGACAGAGACATGGCACAGACTGACAGTGACACAGACATGGCACAGACTGTCAGTGACAGATACAAGGCACAGACTGAGAGTGAGAGAGACAGTGGACAGACTGACAGTGACAGAGACAGGGCACAGACTGATAGTGACAGAAACAGAACACAGACTGACAGTGACTGAACTGTGCACAGACTGACAGTGACAGAGACAGGGCACTGAAAAACAGAGAGAGAGACAAGAGCACAGACTGACAGTGACAGAACAGGGCACAGACTGACAGTGACACAGACAGGGCACAGACTAACAGTGACAGAGACATGGCACAGACAGACAGTGACACAGACAGGGCACAGACTGACAGTGACAGAGTCAAGGCAAAAAATGACAGTGATAGAGACAGGGCACAGACTGACATTGACGGATCTGTGCACAGACAGACGGTGACAGAGATAGGGCAGAGACTGATAGTGACAGAAACAGAAACCAGTCTGACAATGATGGAACTGGGCACAGACTGACAGTGACAGAGACAGGGCACTGAAAAACAGAGAGAGAAACAAGAGCACAGATGACAGTGACAGAACAGGGCACAGACCGACAGTGACACAGATAGGGCACAGACTAACAGTGACAGAGACATGGCACAGACAGACAGTGACACAGACATGGCACAGACTGACAGTGACAGAGACAGGGCACAGACTGACATTGACGGATCTGTGCACAGACTGATGGTGACAGAGACAGAACACAGACTGACAGTGACAGAGACAGGGCACAGACTGACAGTGATAGAGACAGGGCACAGACTGACATTGACGGATCTGTGCACAGACTGACGGTGACAGAAACAGGGCAGAGACTGATAGTGACAGAAACAGAAACCAGTCTGACAATGATGGAACTGGGCACAGACTGACAGTGACAGAGACAGGGCACTGAAAAACAGAGAGAGAAACAAGAGCACAGACTGACAGTGACAGAGACAGGGCACAGACTGACAGTGACACAGACAGGGCACAGACTAACAGTGACAGAGACATGGCACAGACAGACAGTGACACAGACATGGCACAGACTGACAGTGACAGAGACAGGGCACAGACTGACATTGACGGATCTGTGCTCAGACTGACGGTGACAGAGACAGGGCACAGACTGATAGTGACAGAAACAGAACATAGACTGACAGTGACGGAAATGGGCACAGACTGACAGTGACAGAGTCAGGGCACTGAAAAACAGAGAGAGAAACAAGAGCACAGACTGACAGTGACACAGACAGGGCACAGACTAACAGTGACACAGACAGGGCACAGACTGTCAGTGACAGATACAAGGCACAGACTGAGAGTGAGAGAGACAGTGGACAGACTGACAGTGACAGAGACAGAGCACAGACCGATAGTGACAGAAACAGAACACAGACTGACAGTGACTGAACTGTGCACAGACTGACAGTGACAGAGACAGGGCACTGAAAAACAGAGAGAGAGACAAGAGCACAGACTGACAGTGACAGAGACAGAGCACAGTTTGACTGTACAGAAACAGGGCACAGACTGACAGTTATAGATAAATCGACAGACTGACAGTGACAGAGACAGGGCACTATTTGACAGTGACAGAAACAGGGCAAAGACTGACAGTGACAGAGACAGGGCACAGACTGACAGTGATAGAGACAGGGCACAGACTATCCCAGATAGAAGCGTACAGTCTGACAGAGACAGAGACAAGGCACAGACTGACAGTGACAGAGACAGGGACAGATTGACAGTGACAGAGACAGGGCCCAGTTTGACAGTGACAGAGACAAGGCACAGACTGACAGTGACAGACACAGGGCACAGACTGACAGTGACAGAGACATGGCCCAGACTGACATTGATAGAGACAAGGCACAGACTGACATTGACGGATCTGTGCACAGACTGACGGTGACAGAGACATGGCACAGACTGATAGTGACAGAAACAGAACACAGACTGACAGTGACAGAACTGGGCACAGACTGACAGTGACAGAGACAGGGCACTGAAAAACAGAGAGAGAAACAAGAGCACAGACTGACAGTGACACAGACAGGGCACAGACTAACAGTGACACAGACATGGCACAGACTAACAGTGACAGAGACATGGCACAGACTGACAGTGACACAGACATGGCACAGACTGTCAGTGACAGATACAAGGCACAGACTGAGAGTGAGAGAGACAGTGGACAGACTGACAGTGACAGAGACAGAGCACAGACCGATAGTGACAGAAACAGAACACAGACTGACAGTGACTGAACTGTGCACAGACTGACAGTGACAGAGACAGGGCACTGAAAAACAGAGAGAGAAACAAGAGCACAGACCGATAGTGACAGAAACAGAACACAGACTGACAGTGACACAGACAGGACACAGACTAACAGTGACAGAGACATGGCACAGACTGACATTGATAGAGACAAGGGCACAGACTGACATTGACGGATCTGTGCACAGACTGACGGTGACAGAGACAGGGCACAGACTGATAGTGACAGAAACAGAACACAGACTGACAGTGATGGAACTGGGCACAGACTTACAGTGATAGAGAGAGGGCACTGAAGAACAGAGAGAGAAACAAGAGCACAGACTGACAGTGACAGAACAGGGCACAGACTGACAGTGACAGAACTGGGCACAGACTGACAGTAACAGAGACAGGGCACTGAAAAACAGAGAGAGAAACAAGAGCACAGACTGACAGTGACAGAGCAGGGCACAGACTGATAGTGACACAGACAGGGCACAGACTAACAGTGACAGAGACATGGCACAGACTGACATTGACACTAAAATGGCACAGACTGACAGTGACAGAGATAGGGCACAGACTGACAGTGATAGAGACAGGGCACAGACTGACATTGATAGAGACAAGGGCACAGACTGACAGTGACAGAGACAGGGCACAGGCTGACATTGATAGATACTGGGCACAGACTGACAGTGACAGAGAAAGGGCACTGAAAAACAGAGAGAGAAACAAGAGCACAGACTGACAGTGACACAGTCATGGCACAGACTGTCAGTGACAAATACAAGGCACAGACTGACAGTGAGAGAGACAGTGGACTGACTGGCAGTGACAGAGACAGGGGACAGCCTGGCAGTGACAGAGACAGGGCACAGACTGACAGTGACACAGACATGGCACAGACTGTCAGTGAGGAGACAGTGGACCGACTGACAGTGACAGAGACAGGGCACAGACTGATAGTGACAGAAACAGAACACAGACTGACAGTGACACAGACAGGGCACAGACTGATAGTGACAGAAACAGAACACAGACTGACAGTGACACAGACAGGGCACAGACTGACATTGACAGAGACATGGCACAGACTGACAGTGACACAGACATGGCACAGACTGTCAGTGAAAGATACAAGGCACAGACTGACAGTGAGGAGACAGTGGACCGACTGACAGTGACAGAGACAGGGCACAGACTGATAGTGACAGAAACAGAACACAGACTGACAGTGACAGAGACAGGGCACAGACTGACATTGACGGATCTGTGCACAGACTGACGGTGACAGAGACTGGGCACAGACTGATAGTGACAGAAACAGAACACAGACTGACAGTGACGGAACTGGGCACAGACTGACATAACAGAGACAGGGCACTGAAAAACAGAGAGAGAGACAAGAGCACAGACTGACAGTTGCAGAACAGGGCACAGACTGACAGTGACACAGACAGGGCATAACCTAACAGTGACAAAGACATGGCACAGACAGACAGTGACACAGACATGGCGCAGACTGACAGTGACACTGACAGGGCACAGTCTAACAGTGACAAAGACATGGCTCAGACTGTCAGTGACAGATACAAGGCACAGACTGACAGTGAGAGAGACAGTGGACAGACTGACAGTGACAGAGACAGGGCACAGACTGTCAGTGACAGAGACAGGGCACAGACTGTCAGTGACAAAGACTGGGCACAGATTGATAGTGACAGAACTGGGCACAGATGGACAGTGACAGAGACAGGCCACAGTCTGACAGTGATGGAACTGGGCACAGACTGTCAGTGACAGAGACAGGGCACAGACTGATAGTGACAGAACTGGGCACAGATGGACAGTGATAGGGACAGGGCACAGACTGTCAGTGACAGAGACAGGGCACAGACTGATAGTGACAGAGACAGGGTACAGATTTACCGTGACAGAGAAAGTTCACAGACTGTCTGTTGCAGAGACAGTTCATAAGTTGACAGTTGCAGAAAGTGGGCACAGTCTGTCACTGACAGAAACAGGGCAGCAACTGACAGTGACACAGACTGGTAACAGACTGATAGTGACAGATACAGGGCACAGACTGACATTCACAGAACTGGGCACAGACTGACAGTGACAGAGACAATGCACAGACTGACAGTGACAGAGACAGGGCACAGACTGTCAGTGAGGGAGACAGGGCACAGACTGACAGTGAAAGAGACAGTGTGCAGACTGACAGTGACAGTGACAGGGCAGAGATTGACAGTCACAGAATCAGCAACAGACTGACAGTGGCAGAAACAGGGCACAGACTGACAGTCATAGATAAAGCCACAGACTGACAGTGACAGAGACAGGGCACTATTTGACAGTGACAGAAACAGGGCAATGACTGACAGTGACAGAGACAGGGCACAGACTGACAGTGACAGAGACAGGGCACAGATTGACGGTGACGAAGACAGGGCACAGACGGACAGTGACAGAGACAGGGTACAGACTGACAGTGACAGAGACAGGGCACAGACTGACAGTGACAGAGACAGGGTACAGACTGACAGTGACAGAGACAAGGCACAGACTGATAGTGATGGAACTGGGCAAAGACTGACAGTGACAGAGACAGGGCACAGACTGATAGTGACACAACTGGGCACAGACGGACAGTGACAGAGACAGGGCACAGACTGATGGTGACAGAGCGCGGGTACAGAATGACCATGACAGAGAAAGTTCACAGACTATCTGTTGCAGAGACAGTTCATAAGTTGACAGTTGCAGAAAGTGGGCACAGTCTGTCACTGACAGAAACAGGGCAGCAACTGACAGTGACACAGACTGGTAACAGACTGATAGTGAAAGATACAGGGCACAGACTGACATTCACAGAACTGGGCACAGACTGACAGTGACAGAGACAATGCACAGACTGACAGTGACAGAGACAGGGCACAGACTGTCAGTGAGGGAGACAGGGCACAGACTGACAGTGAAAGAGACAGTGTGCAGACTGACAGTGACAGTGACAGGGCAGAGATTGACAGTCACAGAATCAGCAACAGACTGACAGTGGCAGAAACAGGGCACAGACTGACAGTGATAGATAAAGCGACAGACTGACAGTGACAGAGACAGGGCACAGTTTGACAGTGACAGATACAAGGCACAGACTGACAGTGAGAGAGACAGGGCACAGACTGACAGTGACAGAGACAGGGCACAGATTGACAGTGACGAAGACAGGGCACAGACTGACAGTGACAGAGACAGGGCACAGACTGACAGTGACAGAGACAGGACACAGTCTGACATTGACAGTGACTGTGCACAGACTGACGGTGACAGAGACAAGGCACAGACTGATAGTGATGGAACTGGGCAAAGACTGACAGTGACAGAGACAGGGCACAGACTGATAGTGACACAACTGGGCACAGACGGACAGTGACAGAGACAGGGCACAGACTGATGGTGACAGAGCGCGGGTACAGAATGACCATGACAGAGAAAGTTCACAGACTATCTGTTGCAGAGACAGTTCATAAGTTGACAGTTGCAGAAAGTGGGCACAGTCTGTCACTGACAGAAACAGGGCAGCAACTGACAGTGACACAGACTGGTAACAGACTGATAGTGAAAGATACAGGGCACAGACTGACATTCACAGAACTGGGCACAGACTGACAGTGACAGAGACAATGCACAGACTGACAGTGACAGAGACAGGGCACAGACTGTCAGTGAGGGAGACAGGGCACAGACTGACAGTGAAAGAGACAGTGTGCAGACTGACAGTGACAGTGACAGGGCAGATATTGACAGTCACAGAATCAGCAACAGACTGACAGTGGCAGAAACAGGGCACAGACTGACAGTCATAGATAAAGCCACAGACTGACAGTGACAGAGACAGGGCACTATTTGACAGTGACAGAAACAGGGCAATGACTGACAGTGACAGAGACAGGGCACAGACTGACAGTGACAGAGACAGGGCACAGATTGACGGTGACGAAGACAGGGCACAGACGGACAGTGACAGAGACAGGGTACAGACTGACAGTGACAGAGACAGGGTACAGACTGACAGTGACAGAGACAAGGCACAGACTGATAGTGATGGAACTGGGCAAAGACTGACAGTGACAGAGACAGGGCACAGACTGATAGTGACACAACTGGGCACAGACGGACAGTGACACAGACAGGGTACAGACTGATAGTGACAGAGCGCGGGTACAGAATGACCATGACAGAGAAAGTTCACAGACTGTCTTTTGCAGATTCAGTTTATAAGTTGATAGTTGCTGAAAGTGAGCTCAGTCGGTCACTGACAGAGACAGTGCAGCAAGAGACAGTGACACAGACAGGGCACAGACTGATAGTGACAGAGACAAGGCAAGAAATGAAAGTGATAGAGACAAGGCACAGACTGACATTGACGGATCTGTGCACAGACAGATGGTGACAGAGATAGGGCACAGACTGATAGTGACAGAAACAGAACACAGTCTGACAGTGATGGAACTGGGCACAGACTGACAGTGACAGAGACAGGGCACTGAAAAACAGAGAGAGAAACAAGAGCACAGACTGACAGTGACACAGACAGGGCACAGACTAACAGTGACACAGACATGGCACAGACTGACAGTGACACAGACATGGCACAGACTGTCAGTGACAGATACAAGGCACAGATTGAGAGTAAGAGAGACAGTGGACAGACTGACAGTGACAGAGACAGAGCACAGACCGATAGTGACAGAAACAGAACACAGACTGACAGTGACTGAACTGTGCACAGACTGACAGTGACAGAGACAGGCCACTGAAAAACAGAGAGAGAGACAAGAGCACAGACTGACAGTGACAGAGACAGAGCACAGTTTGACTGTACAGAAACAGGGCACAGACTGACAGTTATAGATAAATCCACAGACTGACAGTGACAGAGACAGGGCACTATTTGACAGTGACAGAAACAGGGCAAAGACTGAAAGTGACAGAGACAGGGCAGCAACTGACAGTGACCCAGACAGGTAACAGACTGATAGTGAGAGATACAGGGCACAGACTGACATTCACGGAACTGGGCACAGACTGACAGTGACAAGAAACAGGGCACAGACTGACAGTGATAGATAAAGCCACAGACTGACAATGACCGAGACAGGGCACAGTTTGATAGTGACAGAAACAGGGCACAGACTGACAGTGATAGATAAAGCCACAGACTGACAGTGACAGAGACAGGGCACAGACTGTCAGTGATAGAGACAGGGCACAGACTATCCCAGATACAAGCGCACAGTCTGACAGTGACAGAGACAAGGCACAGACTGACAGTGACAGAGACAGAGACAGATTGACAGTGACAGAGACAGGGCACAGTTTGACAGTGACAGAGACAAGTCACAGACTGACAGTGACAGACACAGGGGACAGACTGACAGTGACAGAGACAGGGCACAGACTGATAGTGACGGAACTGGGCACAGATGGACAGTGACAGAGACAGGGCACAGACTGACAGTGACAGAGACAGGGCACAGACTGTCAGTGACAGAGACAGGGCATAGACTGACAGTGACAGAGACAGGGCACAGACTGACAGTGACAGACACAGGGGACAGACTGACAGTGACAGAGACAGGGCACAGACTGATAGTGACAGAACTGGGCACAGATGGACAGTGACAGAGACAGGGCACAGACTGTCAGTGACAGAGGTAGGGCACAGACAGATAGTGACAGAACTGGGCACACATGGACAGTGACAGAGAAAGGGCACAGACTGTCAGTGACAGAGACAGGGCACAGACTGATAGTGACAGAACTGGGCACAGATGGGCAGTGACAGAGACAGGGCACAGACTGTCAGTGACAGAGACAGGGCACAGACTGACATTCACAGAACTGGGCACAGACTAACAGTGACAGAGACAATGCACAGACTGACAGTGACAGAGACAGGGCACAGACTGTCAGTGAGGGAGACAGGGCACAGAGTGACAGTGAAAGAGACAGTGTGCAGACTGACAGTGACAGTGACAGGGCAGAGATTGACAGTCACAGAATCAGCAACAGACTGACAGTGGCAGAAACAGGGCACAGACTGACAGTCTAGATAAAGCCACAGACTGACAGTGACAGAGACAGGGCACTATTTGACAGTGACAGAAACAGGGCAATGACTGACAGTGACAGAGACAGGGCACAGACTGACAGTGACAGAGACAGGGCACAGATTGACGGTGACGAAGACAGGGCACAGACGGACAGTGACAGAGACAGTGCACAGACTGCCAGTGAGAGAGGCAGGGCACAGACTGACAGTGACAGAGACAGGGTACAGACTGACAGTGACAGAGACAAGGCACAGACTGATAGTGATGGAACTGGGCAAAGACTGACAGTGACAGAGACAGGGCACAGACTGACAGTGACAGAGACAGGGCACAGACTGACAGTGACAGAGACAGGGCACAGACTGACAGTGACAGAGACAGGGCACAGACTGATAGTGACAGAGCGCAGGCACAGATTTACCGTGACAGAGAAAGTTCACAGACTGTCTGTTGCAGAGACAGTTCATAAGTTGACAGTTGCAGAAAGTGGGCACAGTCTGTCACTGACAGGAACAGGGCAGTAACTGACAGTGACACAGACAGGTAACAGACTGATAGTGAGAGAGACAGTGGACAGACTGGCAGTGACAGATACAGGGGACAGCCTGGCAGTGATAGAGACAGGGCACAGACTGACAGTGACAGAGACAGGGCACAGTTTGACAGTGACAGAAACAGGGCACAGACTGACAGTGATAGATAAAGCCACAGACTGACAGTGACCGAGACAGGGCACAGTTTGACAGTGACAGAAACAGGGCACAGACTGTCAGTGATAGAGACAGGGCACAGACTATCCCAGATACAAGCGCACAGTCTGACAGTGACAGAGACAAGGCACAGACTGTCACTGAGGGAGACAGTGTGCAGACTGGCTGTGACAGAGACAGGGCATAGACTGACAGTGATAGAGACAGGGCACAGACTATCCCAGATACAAGCGCACAGTCTGACAGTGACAGAGACAAAGCACAGACTGACAGTGACAGAGACAGAGACAGATTGACAGTGACAGAGACAGGGCACAGACTGTCAGTGACAGAGACAGGGCACAGACTGACAGTGACAGAGACAGGGCACAGACTGATAGTGACAGAACTGGGCACAGACGGACAGTGACAGAGACAGGGCACAGACTGTCAGTGACAGAGACAGGGCACAGACTGATAGTGACAGAGCGCAGGCACAGAATGACCATGACAGAGAAAGTTCACAGACTGTCTGTTGCAGAGACTGTTCATAAGTTGACAGTTGCAGAAAGTGGGCACAGTCTGTCACTGACAGGAACAGGGCAGTAACTGACAGTGACACAGACAGGTAACAGACTGATAGTGAGAGAGACAGTGGACAGACTGGCAGTGACAGAGACAGGGGACAGCCTGGCAGTGATAGAGACAGGGCACAGACTGACAGTGACAGAGACAGGGCACAGTTTGACAGTGACAGAAACAGGGCACAGACTGACAGTGATAGATAAAGCCACAGACTGACAATGACCGAGACAGGGCACAGTTTCATAGTGACAGAAACAGGGCACAGACTGTCAGTGATAGAGACAGGGCACAGACTGACAGTGACAGCGACAGGGCACAGTCTGACAGTGACAGAGACAAGGCACAGACTGACAGTGACAGAGACAGAGACAGACTGACAGTGACAGAGACAGGGCACAGACTGTCAGTGACAGAGACAGGGCACAGACTGATAGTGACAGAGCGCAGGCACAGAATGACCATGACAGAGAAAGTTCACAGACTGTCTGTTGCAGAGACTGTTCATAAGTTGACAGTTGCAGAAAGTGGGCACAGTCTGTCACTGACAGGAACAGGGCAGTAACTGACAGTGACACAGACAGGTAACAGACTGATAGTGAGAGATACAGGGCACAGACTGACATTCACGGAACTGGGCACAGACTGACAGTGACAAGAGACAGGGCACAGACTGACAGTGACAGAGACAGGGCACAGTTTGACAGTGACAGAAACAGGGCACAGACTGACAGTGATAGATAAAGCCACAGACTGACAGTGACCGAGACAGGGCACAGTTTGACAGTGACAGAAACAGGGCACAGACTGACAGTGACAGAGACAAGGCACAGACTGACAGTGACAGAGACAGAGACAGATTGACAGTGACAGAGACAGGGCACAGACTGTCAGTGACAGAGACAGGGCACAGACTGACAGTGACAGAGACAGGGCACAGACTGAAAGTGACAGAACTGGGCACAGACGGACAGTGACAGAGACAGGGCACAGACTGTCAGTGACAGAGACAGGGCACAGACTGATAGTGACAGAGCGCCGGCACAGATTTACCGTGACAGAGAAAGTTCACAGACTGTCTGTTGCAGACAGTTCATAAGTTGACAGTTGCAGAAAGTGGGCACAGTCTGTCACTGACAGAAACAGGGCAGCAACTGACAGTGACACAGACAGCGTACAGACTGATAGTGACAGATACAGGGCACAGACTGACATTCACGGAACTGGGCACAGACTGACAGTGACAGAGACAATGCACAGACTGACAGTGACAGAGACAGGGCACAGACTGTCAGTGAGGGAGACAGGGCACAGACTGACAGTGAAAGAGACAGTGTGCAGACTGACAGTGACAGAGACAGGGCAGAGATTGACAGTCACAGTATCAGCGACAGATTGACAGTGGCAGAAACAGGGCACAGACTGACAGTGATAGATAAAGCCACAGACTGACAGTGACAGAGACAGGGCACAGACTGACAGTGACAGACACAGGGGACAGACTGACAGTGACAGAGACAGGGCACAGACTGATAGTGACAGAACTGGGCACAGATGGAGAGTGACAGTGACAGGCCACAGACTGACAGTGAAAGAGACAGTGTGCAGACTGACAGTGACAGTGACAGGGCAGAGATTGACAGTCACAGAATCAGCAACAGACTGACAGTGGCAGAAACAGGGCACAGACTGACAGTCATAGATAAAGCCACAGACTGACAGTGACAGAGACAGGGCACTATTTGACAGTGACAGAAACAGGGCAATGACTGACAGTGACAGTGACAGGGCACAGACTGACAGTGACAGAGACAGGGCACAGATTGACGGTGACGGAGACAGGGCACAGACGGACAGTGACAGAGACAGTGCACAGACTGCCAGTGAGAGAGGCAGGGCACAGACTGACAGTGCAGAGACAGGGTACAGACTGATAGTGACAGAGACAAGGCACAGACTGATAGTGATGGAACTGGGCAAAGACTGACAGTGACAGAGACAGGGCACAGAATGATAATGACGGAACTGGGCAAAGACTGACAGTGACAGAGACAGGGCACAGACTGATAGTGACACAACTGGGCACAGACAGACAGTGACACAGACAGGGCACAGACTGACAGTGACAGAGTCAAGGCAAAAAATGACAGTGATAGAGACAGGGCACAAACTGACATTGACGGATCTGTGCACAGACAGACGGTGACAGAGATAGGGCAGAGACTGACAGTGACAGAGACAGAGACAGACTGACAGTGACAGAGACAGGGCACAGACTGACAGTGACAGAGACAGGGCACAGACTGATAGTGACAGAACTGGGCACAGACGGACAGTGACAGAGACAGGGCACAGACTGTCAGTGACAGAGACAGGGCACAGACTGATAGTGACAGAGCGCAGGCACAGAATGACCATGACAGAGAAAGTTCACAGACTGTCTGTTGCAGAGACTGTTCATAAGTTGACAGTTGCAGAAAGTGGGCACAGTCTGTCACTGACAGGAACAGGGCAGTAACTGACAGTGACACAGACAGGTAACAGACTGATAGTGAGAGAGACAGTGGACAGACTGGCAGTGACAGATACAGGGGACAGCCTGGCAGTGATAGAGACAGGGCACAGACTGACAGTGACAGAGACAGGGCACAGTTTGACAGTGACAGAAACAGGGCACAGACTGACAGTGATAGATAAAGCCACAGACTGACAATGACCGAGACAGGGCACAGTTTGACAGTGACAGAGACAGGGCACAGACTGACAGTGATAGAGACAGGGCACAGACTATCCCAGATACAAATGCACAGTCTGACAGTGACAGAGACAAGGCACAGACTGACAGTGACAGAGACAGAGACAGATTGACAGTGACAGAGACAGGGCACAGATTGACAGTGATAGAGACAGGGCACAGACTATCCCAGATACAAGCGCACAGTCTGACAGTGACAGAGACAAAGCACAGACTGACAGTGACAGAGACAGAGCACAGATGGACAGTGACAGAGACAGGGCACAGACTGTCAGTGACAGAGACAGGCCACAGACTGTCAGAGACAGAGACAGGGCACAGTCTGACAGTGACAGAACTGGGCACAGACGGACAGTGACAGAGACAGGGCACAGACTGTCAGTGACAGAGACAGGGCACAGACTGATAGTGACAGAGCGCAGGCACAGAATGACCATGACAGAGAAAGTTCACAGACTGTCTGTTGCAGAGACTGTTCATAAGTTGACAGTTGCAGAAAGTGGGCACAGTCTGTCACTGACAGGAACAGGGCAGTAACTGACAGTGACACAGACAGGTAACAGACTGATAGTGAGAGAGACAGTGGACAGACTGGCAGTGACAGAGACAGGGGACAGCCTGGCAGTGATAGAGACAGGGCACAGACTGACAGTGACAGAGACAGGGCACAGTTTGACAGTGACAGAAACAGGGCACAGACTGACAGTGATAGATAAAGCCACAGACTGACAGTGACCGAGACAGGGCACAGTTTGACAGTGACAGAAACAGGGCACAGACTGTCAGTGATAGAGACAGGGCACAGACTATCCCAGATACAAGCGCACAGTCTGACAGTGACAGAGACAAGGCACAGACTGACAGTGACAGAGACAGAGACATATTGACAGTGACAGAGACAGGGCACAGACTGTCAGTGACAGAGACAGGGCACAGACTGATAGTGACAGAGCGCAGGCACAGAATGACCATGACAGAGAAAGTTCACAGACTGTCTGTTGCAGAGACTGTTCATAAGTTGACAGTTGCAGAAAGTGGGCACAGTCTGTCACTGACAGGAACAGGGCAGTAACTGACAGTGACACAGACAGGTAACAGACTGATAGTGAGAGATACAGGGCACAGACTGACATTCACGGAACTGGGCACAGACTGACAGTGACAAGAGACAGGGCACAGACTGACAGTGACAGAGACAGGGCACAGTTTGACAGTGACAGAAACAGGGCACAGACTGACAGTGATAGATAAAGCCACAGACTGACAATGACCGAGACAGGGCACAGTTTCATAGTGACAGAAACAGGGCACAGACTGACAGTGACAGAGACAAGGCACAGACTGACAGTGACAGAGACAGAGACAGATTGACAGTGACAGAGACAGGGCACAGACTGTCAGTGACAGAGACAGGGCACAGACTGACAGTGACAGAGACAGGGCACAGACTGATAGTGACAGAACTGGGCACAGACGGACAGTGACAGAGACAGGGCACAGACTGTCAGTGACAGAGACAGGGCACAGACTGATAGTGACAGAGCGCCGGCACAGATTTACCGTGACAGAGAAAGTTCACAGACTGTCTGTTGCAGACAGTTCATAAGTTGACAGTTGCAGAAAGTGGGCACAGTCTGTCACTGACAGAAACAGGGCAGCAACTGACAGTGACACAGACAGCGTACAGACTGATAGTGACAGATACAGGGCACAGACTGACATTCACGGAACTGGGCACAGACTGACAGTGACAGAGACAATGCACAGACTGACAGTGACAGAGACAGGGCACAGACTGTCAGTGAGGGAGACAGGGCACAGACTGACAGTGAAAGAGACAGTGTGCAGACTGACAGTGACAGAGACAGGGCAGAGATTGACAGTCACAGTATCAGCGACAGATTGACAGTGGCAGAAACAGGGCACAGACTGACAGTGATAGATAAAGCCACAGACTGACAGTGACAGAGACAGGGCACAGACTGACAGTGACAGACACAGGGGACAGACTGACAGTGACAGAGACAGGGCACAGACTGATAGTGACAGAACTGGGCACAGATGGACAGTGACAGTGACAGGCCACAGACTGACAGTGAAAGAGACAGTGTGCAGACTGACAGTGACAGTGACAGGGCAGAGATTGACAGTCACAGAATCAGCAACAGACTGACAGTGGCAGAAACAGGGCACAGACTGACAGTCATAGATAAAGCCACAGACTGACAGTGACAGAGACAGGGCACTATTTGACAGTGACAGAAACAGGGCAATGACTGACAGTGACAGTGACAGGGCACAGACTGACAGTGACAGAGACAGGGCACAGATTGACGGTGACGGAGACAGGGCACAGACGGACAGTGACAGAGACAGTGCACAGACTGCCAGTGAGAGAGGCAGGGCACAGACTGACAGTGCAGAGACAGGGTACAGACTGACCGTGACAGAGACAAGGCACAGACTGATAGTGATGGAACTGGGCAAAGACTGACAGTGACAGAGACAGGGCACAGAATGATAATGACGGAACTGGGCAAAGACTGACAGTGACAGAGACAGGGCACAGACTGATAGTGACACAACTGGGCACAGACAGACAGTGACACAGACAGGGCACAGACTGACAGTGACAGAGTCAAGGCAAAAAATGACAGTGATAGAGACAGGGCACAGACTGACATTGACGGATCTGTGCACAGACAGACGGTGACAGAGATAGGGCAGAGACTGATAGTGACAGAAACAGAACACAGTCTGACAATGATGGAACTGGGCACAGACTGACAGTGACAGAGACAGGGCACTGAAAAACAGAGAGAGAAACAAGAGCACAGATGACAGTGACAGACCAGGTCACAGACTGACAGTGACACAGATAGGGCACAGACTAACAGTGACAGAGACATGGCACAGACAGACAGTGACACAGACATGGCACAGACTGACAGTGACAGAGACAGGGCACAGACTGACATTGACGGATCTGTGCTCAGACTGACGGTGACAGAGACAGGGCACAGACTGACAGTGACAGAGTCAAGGCAAAAAATGACAGTGATAGAGACAGGGCACAGACTGACATTGACGGATCTGTGCACAGACAGACGGTGACAGAGATAGGGCAGAGACTGATAGTGACAGAAACAGAACACAGTCTGACAATGATGGAACTGGGCACAGACTGACAGTGACAGAGACAGGGCACTGAAAAACAGAGAGAGAAACAAGAGCACAGATGACAGTGACAGAACAGGTCACAGACTGACAGTGACACAGATAGTGCACAGACTAACAGTGACAGAGACATGGCACAGACAGACAGTGACACAGACATGGCACAGACTGACAGTGACAGAGACAGGGCACAGACTGTCAGTGACAGAGACAAGGCACAGACTGACAGTGACAGAGACAGGGCACAGACTGATAGTGATGGAACTGGGCAAAGACTGACAGTGACAGAGACAGGGCACAGACTGACAGTGATAGAGACAAGGCGCAGACTGACAGTGTCAGGGACAGGGCACAGATTGACAATGACAGGGACAGACTGACATTGACAGAGACAGGGCACAGTCTGACAGTGACAGATACAGAGCACAAACTGGCATTTACCGAACTGGGCACAGAATGACTGTGACAGAGGCAGTATGCCGACTGACAGTGACAGAACTGGGCACAGACTGACAGTGACAGAAACAGGGCACAGACTGACAGTGACAGATACAGGGCACAGACTGACATTCACGGAACTGGACACAGACTGACAGTGACAAGAGACAGGGCACAGACTGACAGTGAGGGAGACAGGGCACAGACTGACAGTGAAAGAGTCAGTGTGCAGACGGACAGTGACAGAGACAGGGCACAGACTGACAGTGACAGAGACAAGGCACAGACTGACAGTGACAGAGACAGGGCACAGACTGTCAGTGAGGGAGACAGGGCACAGACTGACAGTGAGAGATACAGGGGACAGACTCGCAGTGACAGAGACTGAGGACAGACTGGCAGTGACAGAGACAGGGGACAACCTGGCAGTGACAGGGACAGGGCACAGACTGGCAGTGACAGAAACAGGGCACAGACTGACATTGATAGAGACAGGGCACAGTCTATCCCAGATACAAGGGAAAAGTCTGACAGTGACAGAGACAGGGCACAGATTGACAGTGACAGAGACAGGGCACAGATTGACAGTGATAGATAAATCCACAGACAGACAGTGACCGAGACAGGGCACAGTATGAGAGTGACAGAAATAGTGCACCGACTGACAGTGACAGAGACAGGACACAGATTGACAGTGACAGAGACAGGGCACAGATTGACAGTGATAGATAAAGCCACAGACTGTCAGTGGCAGAGACAGGGCAGAGATTGACAGTGACGGAGACAGGGCACAGACTGACAGTGACAGAGACAGGGCACAGACTGACAGAGACCCAGACAGGCACAGACTGACAGCGACAGAGACAAGGCACAGACTGATAGTGGTGGAACTGGGCAGAGACTGACAGTGACAGAGACAGGGCACAGACTGATAGTGACGCAACTGGGCACAGACGGACAGTGACAGAGACAGGGCACAGACTGTCAGTGACAGAGACAGGGCACAGACTGATAGTGACAGAGCACGGGCACAGAATGGCCGTGACAGAGAAAGTTCACAGACGGTCTTTTGCAGATTCAGGTCATAAGCTGATAGTTGCAGAAAGTGGGCACAGTCTGTCACTGACAGAGAAAGGGCAGCAACTGACAGTGACACAGACAGGGTACAGACTGACAGTGACAGAGACAGGGCACAGACTATCAGCGACAAGAGACAGGGCACAGATTGACAGTGACGGAGACAGGGCACAGATTGACACTGATAGATAAAGCCACAGACTGTCAGTGACAGAGACAGGGCAGAGATTGACAGTGACGGAGACAGGGCACAGACTGACATTGATAGAGACAAGGCACAGACTGATAGTGACAGAGGCAGGCCACAGACTGACGGTGACAGAGACTGGGTACAGACTGACTGTGACAGAGACAGGGTACAGATTGACAGTGACAGAGACAGGGCACAGACTGACATTCACGGAACTCGGCACAGACTGACAGTGACAGAACTGGGCATAGACTGACAGTGACACAGACAGGGCACAGACTGACAGTGACAGTGACAGAGACAGGGCACAGACTGACATTCACGGAACTGGGCACAGACTGACAGTGACAAGAGACAGGGCACAGACTGACAGTGACAGAGACAGGGCACAGATTGACAGTGATAGATAAAGCCACAGACTGTCAGTGACAGAGATAGGGCAGAGATTGACAGTGACGGAGACAGGGCACAGACTGACAGTGACCCAGACAGGCACAGACTGACAGTGACAGAGACAAGGCACAGACTGATAGTGATGGAACTGGGCAAAGACTGACAGTGACAGAGACAGGGCACAGACTCATAGTGACGGAACTGGGCACAGACGGACAGTGACAGAGACAGGGCACAGACTGTCAGTGAAAGAGTCAGTGTGCAGACGGACAGTGACAGAGACAGGGCACAGATTGACAATGACAGGGACAGGGACAGACTGACATTGACAGAGACAGGGCACAGTCTGACAGTGACAGAGACAGGACACAGACTGACAGTGACAGAGACAAGGCACAGACTGACAGTGACAGAGACAGGGCACAGATTGACAATGACAGGGACAGGGACAGACTGACATTGACAGAGACAGGGCACAGTCTGACAGTGACAGATACAGAGCACAAACTGGCATTCACCGAACTGGGCACAGAATGACTGTGACAGTGGCAGTATGCCGACTGACAGTGACAGAACTGGGCACAGACTGACAGTGACAGAAACAGGGCACAGACTGACAGTGACAGATACAGGGCACAGACTGACATTCACGGAACTGGACACAGACTGACAGTGACAAGAGACAGGGCACAGACTGACAGTGAGGGAGACAGGGCACAGACTGACAGTGAAAGAGTCAGTGTGCAGACGGACAGTGACAGAGACAGGGCACAGACTGACAGTGACAGATACTGGGCACAGACCGACATTCACGGAACTGGACACAGACTGACAGTGACAGAGACAGGGCACAGACTGACAGTGACAGATACAGAGCACAAACTGGCATTCACCGAACTGGGCACAGAATGACTGTGACAGAGGCAGTATGCTGACTGACAGTGACAGAACTGGTCACAGACTGACAGTGACAGAGGCAGGGCACAGACTGACAGTGACAGATACAGGGCACAGACTGACATTCACGGAACTGGACACAGACTGACAGTGACAAGAGACAGGGCACAGACTGACAGTGAGGGAGACAGGGCACAGACTGACAGTGAAAGAGTCAGTGTGCAGACGGACAGTGACAGAGACAGGGCACAGACTGACAGTGACAGATACAGAGCACAGACTGGCATTCACCGAACTGGGCACAGAATGACTGTGACAGAGGCAGTATGCCGACTGACAGTGACAGAGACAGGGCACAGAGTGACAGTGACAGAGACAAGGCACAGACTGACAGTGACAGAGACAGGGCACAGATTGACAATGACAGGGACAGGGACAGACTGACATTGACAGAGACTGGGCACTGATAAACAGAGAGAGAAACAAGGGCACAGACTGACAGTGACACAGACAGGGTACAGACTAACAGTGACAGAGACATGGCACAGACAGACAGTGATGCAGACATGGCAAAGACTGACAGTGACAGATACAAGGCACAGACTGACAGTGAGAGAGACAGGGGACAGACTGGCAGTGACAGAGACAGGGCACAGACTGACAGAGACAGAGACAGGGCACAGATTGACAATGACAGAGACAGGGCACAGGCTATCATTGATAGAGACAGGGCACAGTCTATCCCAGATACAAGGGCACAGTCTGACAGTGACAGAGACAGGGCACCGACTGACAGTGACAGAGACAGGACACAGATTGACAGTGATAGATAAAGCCACAGACTGTCAGTGACAGAGACAGGGCAGAGATTGACAGTGACAGAAACAGGGCACAGACTGACATTGATAGAGACAAGGCACAGACTGATAGTGACAGACACAGTGGACAGACTGACAGTGACAGAGACAGGGCACAGATTGACAGTGATAGATAAAGCCACAGACTGTCAGTGACAGAGACAGTGCAGAGATTGACAGTGACGGAGACAGGGCACAGACTGTCAGTGACAGAGCGCGGGCACAGAATGGCCGTGACTTCACAGACTGTCTTTTGCAGATTCAGGTCATAAGCTGATAGTTGCAGAAAGTGGGCTCAGTCTGTCACTGACAGAGACAGGGCAGCAATTGACAGTGACATAGACAGGGCACAGACTGATAGTGACAGAGGCAGGGCACAGACTGACAGCGACAAGAGACAGGGCACAGATTGACAGTGACAGAGACAGGGCACAGATTGACAGTGATAGATAAAGCCACAGACTGTCAGTGACAGAGACAGGGCAGAGATTGACAGTGACGGAGACAGGGCACAGACTGACATTGATAGAGACAAGGCACAGACTGATAGTGTCAGAGGCAGGCCACAGACTGACGGTGACAGAGACTGGGTACAGACTGACTGTGACAGAGACAGGGTACAGATTGACAGTGACAGAGACGGGGCACAGACTGACATTCACGGAACTCGGTGCAGACTGACAGTGACAGAACTGGGCATAGACTGACAGTGACACAGACAGGGCACAGACTGACAGTGACAGTGACAGGGCATAGACTGTCAGTGAGGGAGACAGGACACAGACTGACAGTGAAAGTGACCGTGTGCAGACTGACAGTGACAGATACAGGGCACAGACTGACAGTGACAGATACAGGGCACAGACTGACATTCACAGAACTGGGCACAGACTGACAGTGACAGATACAGGGCACAGACTGACATTCACCTAACTGGGCACAGAGTGACTGTGACAAGAGACAGTATGCCGACTGACAGTGACAGATACAGTATGCCGACTGACAGTGACAGAGACAGGGCACAGAGTGACAGTGACAGAGACAAGGCACAGACTGACAGTGACAGAGACAGGGCACAGATTGACAATGACAGGGACAGGGACAGACTGACATTGACAGAGACTGGGCACTGATAAACAGAGAGAGAAACAAGGGCACAGACTGACAGTGACACAGACAGGGTACAGACTAACAGTGACAGAGACATGGCACAGACAGACAGTGATACAGACATGGCAAAGACTGACAGTGACAGATACAAGGCACAGACTGACAGTGAGAGAGACAGGGGACAGACTGGCAGTGACAGAGACAGGGCACAGACTGACAGAGACAGAGACAGGGCACAGATTGACAATGACAGAGACAGGGCACAGGCTATCATTGATAGAGACAGGGCACAGTCTATCCCAGATACAAGGGCACAGTCTGACAGTGACAGAGACAGGGCACCGACTGACAGTGACAGAGACAGGACACAGATTGACAGTGATAGATAAAGCCACAGACTGTCAGTGACAGAGACAGGGCAGAGATTGACAGTGACAGAAACAGGGCACAGACTGACATTGATAGAGACAAGGCACAGACTGATAGTGACAGACACAGTGGACAGACTGACAGTGACAGAGACAGGGCACAGATTGACAGTGATAGATAAAGCCACAGACTGTCAGTGACAGAGACAGTGCAGAGATTGACAGTGACGGAGACAGGGCACAGACTGTCAGTGACAGAGCGCGGGTACAGAATGGCCGTGACTTCACAGACTGTCTTTTGCAGATTCAGGTGATAAGCTGATAGTTGCAGAAAGTGGGCTCAGTCGGTCACTGACAGAGACAGGGCAGCAATTGACAGTGACATAGACAGGGCACAGACTGATAGTGACAGAGGCAGGGCACAGACTGACAGCGACAAGAGACAGGGCACAGACTGACAGTGTCAGAAACAGGGCACAGATTGACAGTGACAGAGACAGGGCACAGATTGACAGTGATAGATAAAGCCACAGACTGTCAGTGACAGAGACAGGGCAGAGATTGACAGTGACGGAGAAAGGGCACAGACTGACATTGATAGAGACAAGGCACAGACTGATAGTGTCAGAGGCAGGCCACAGACTGACAGTGACAGAGACTGGGTACAGACTGACTGTGACAGAGACAGGGTACAGATTGACAGTGACAGAGACGGGGCATTGACTGACAGTGATAGATAAAGCCACAGACTGACAATGACCGAGACAGGGCACAGTTTGATAGAGACAGAAACAGGGCATAGACTGACAGTGATAGATAAAGCCACAGACTGACAGTGACAGAGGCAGGGCACAGACTGACAGTGATAGAGACAGGGCACAGACTATCCCAGATACAAATGCACAGACTGACAGTGACAGAGACAGGGCAGAGATTGACAATGACGGAGACAGGGCACAGACTGACAGTGACAGAGACAGGGCACAGACTGACAGTGACCCAGACAGGCACAGACTGACAGTGACAGAGACAAGGCACAGACTGATAGTGGTGGAACTGCGCAAAGACTGACAGTGACAGAGACAGGGCACAGACTGATAGTGACGCAACTGGGCACAGACGGACAGTGACAGAGACAGGGCACAGACTGTCAGTGACAGAGCGCGGGCACAGAATGGCCGTGACTTCACAGACTGTCTTTTGCAGATTCAGGTCATAAGCTGATAGTTGCAGAAAGTGGGCACAGTCTGTCACTGACAGAGACAGGGCAGCAATTGACAGTGACATAGACAGGGCACAGACTGATAGTGACAGAGGCAGGGCACAGACTGACAGCGACAAGAGACAGGGCACAGATTGACAGTGACAGAGACAGGGCACAGATTGACAGTGATAGATAAAGCCACAGACTGTCAGTGACAGAGACAGGGCAGAGATTGACAGTGACGGAGACAGGGCACAGACTGACATTGATAGAGACAAGGCACAGACTGATAGTGTCAGAGGCAGGGCACAGACTGACGGTGACAGAGACTGGGTACAGACTGACTGTGACAGAGACAGGGTACAGATTGACAGTGACAGAGACGGGGCACAGACTGACATTCACGGAACTCGGTACAGACTGACAGTGACAGAACTGGGCATAGACTGACAGTGACACAGACAGGGCACAGACTGACAGTGACAGTGACAGGGCATAGACTGTCAGTGAGGGAGACAGGACACAGACTGACAGTGAAAGTGACCGTGTGCAGACTGACAGTGACAGATACAGGGCACAGACTGACAGTGACAGATACAGGGCACAGACTGACATTCACAGAACTGGGCACAGACTGACAGTGACAGATACAGGGCACAGACTGACATTCACCTAACTGGGCACAGAGTGACTGTGACAAGAGACAGTATGCCGACTGACAGTGACAGATACAGTATGCCGACTGACAGTGACAGAGACAAGGCACAGACTGACAGTGACAGAGACAGGGCACAGATTGACAGTAACAGAGACAGGGTGCAATCTGACAGTGACAGAGACAGGGCACAGACTGTCAGTGAGAGAGACAGGGCACAGACTGACAGTGATAGTGACAGGGTACAGACTGACAGGTACAGAGACTGTGTACAGACTGACAGTGATAGAGACAGGGCACAGATTGACAGTGACAGAGACTGGGTACAGTCTGACTGTGAGACAGACAGGGCACAGACTGACAGTGACAGAGACAAGGCACAGACTGACAGTGAAAGAGACAGTTCACAGACTGACAGTGACAGGGACAGGGTACAGACTGACAGTGATAGAGACAGAGCACAGACTGACAGTGACAGAGACAGGGCACAGACTGGCAGTGACAGAGACAGTGTGCAGACTGACAGTGACAGAGACAGTGGGGAGACTGACAGTGACAGAGATAGGGCACAGACTGACAGAGAGAGAGATGCGGTTGAGACTTACTGTGATAGAAATCAGGCATAGATTGAGTGTAATAAAGAGCACAGGACTGCGGCCATACTTCATTTGAAGTCTGAATAGAATTCGTATGTCAAAAAATACATTCAAAAACTTCTATGTATGTACCGTCGAGAGTATTCTGACAGGCTGTATTACTGTCTGTTATGGAGGGGCTACTGCACAGGACCGATAAAAGCAGCAGAGGGCTGTAAATCCAGTCGTCTCAATCTTGGGTACTAGGCTACAAGGTACCCAGGGCATCTTCAGGGAGCAGTGTCTCAGAAAGGCATTGTCCATTATTAAGGATCCCCAGCACCAAGGGCATGCCCTTTCTCGCTGTTACCATCAGGGAGGAGGTACAGGAGCCTGATGGCACACACTCAACGATTCAGGAACAGCTTCTTCCCCTCTGCATCCAATTCCTGAATGGACATTGAACCCTCGGATGCTACTTAATTTTAATCTATTCAATATACAATAACTGAAATACAATTACTTATTTGTTTCTTTATTATGTAGTGCATTGAACTGTTGCTGCTAAGGCAACAAACTTTATGACACATGCCTGATTTTGGTTCTGATTCTGACCAAGTATAGGAATACATACAGAAGATAGAAATGGAAAAAATGAACCATAATTGGAAAGACATTTATTCTATTATCAAGAGAGCATCAGTGTAGACAGCCTTGTAGGGAAACACCAAGGTTCAGTAATGGAAAACCCTATAACTTTCCCAGCTCTTCCTAGTAGGCCTACAGTGTTACTCTTAGTTCCATCTGGAATAATCATTTGTGCCCAGGTTTGCAGTTGATGGATGCAATGCCTGGTGGAGGGGCTGGTGGTGTTGAGAAAGTAACACACATCAAAGTTGCTGGTGAACGCAGCAGGCCAGGCAGCATCTCTAGGAAGAGGTACAGTCAACATTTTGGGTCAAAACCCTTTGTCAGGACTCCATCGACTTCATCCTGACGAAGGGTCGAAAGCCCGAAATGCCTGCTGCATTCACCAGCAACTTTGATGTGTGTTGCTTGAATTTCCAGCATTTGCAGATTTCCTCGTGTTTACATTGAGAAAGTAGTGAATCTGCAGAGGGACAGATTAGGATAATGCTCAAAAAAGTGACAGATGGAATATTGTACAGGGAAATATATAGTCAAGCACTTTGACAGAAGGAATAAACATGCAGATTATTTTTCCAAGTGGGGAACAAGTTCATAAAGAAGAGGTGTAAAGGTACTTAGGAGTCCTTGTGCAGGATTACCTCAAAGTTGTACAGGCTAATTAGTAAGTTCAAAGGTTACAGGAGGAAGGCACAAGAATAGGGTTGCAATGGATAATAAATTGGCCATGATGGAATGGCAGAGTAGACTTGCTGGGTTTAGTGGCCTAACTCTGCTTCTGCATTTTATGGTCTTACATGAAGATAATGCTGTCTACCAGTCAAAAGATATTTCCATTTCTCTGGACACAGGAAGTCTGACACAAGTCTCAGCAACCATATCTCATCTTTCAGCAAAGACGTTTTTCACCTTCCAAACTCTTTAAAACCTGCTTTTCCTTAAACTGTTTTATATAACATAATATTGTTTTTAAATCATTGAAAATTCAAAGTTTGGAGTAAATTTAAATCAAAGAACATATAAGTCACCATATACTACTCTGAGATTCATTTTCATTTGGGTATCCACAGCAAATACAAAGAAATTCGATAGAATCAAAGAATAGGCATTGGAGAAGCAAGAGAGTGGTAGTAGATGATTGCCTCTCTGGAGGCCTGTGACTAAGTAGCGTGTGCAGGGATTGGTGCTACGTCCTTTGTTGTTTGTCATCTAAGTCAATGGTCTGGATGATAAAGTGGTTGACTGGATCAGGAAATTTGCAGATGACATCAAGATTAGAGGTAGTGTGAACAGTGAGGAAGACTATCGTGGCTTGCAGCAGAATCTGGACCAGCTGGGAAAATTGTCTGAAAAACACCAGGTGGAAATTAATACAGTCATGCAAGGTGTTGCACTTCGATAGGACTATTCAGGATAGGTCTTAGACAGTGAATGGTAGGGCACTGAGAAGCGTGGTAGGATAAAGGGATCTGGGAATTTAGGTCTATAACTCATTGAAATTGGCATCACAGGTAGATAGGTTCATAAAGAAAACTTTTGACACATTGGCCTTCATAAATTGAAGTATTAAGTACAGGAGGTGGGATGTTATGTTGAAGTTGTATAAGGCATGTTGAGATCTAATTTAGAGAATTGTGTGTAGTTTTGGTCACATAACTGCAGGAAAGATATAAATGAGATTGAAAGAATATAATGAAAATCTACAAGGATTTTGCCGGTTCTGGAGATCTTGATGTAAAATGTAAGATTGAATAGACTAGGATTTTATTCCATAGAAAGAAAAGATTGAGATGAGATTTAATAGAGGTATGGAGGAGGGCTCTAGGTAGAGGTGATACATAGTTGAGAAGATATAGAGGTCAAAGTTGAGAGTAGAAAGAGGAGAGGAAAAGTAAATTATTGCAAAGAGAAATTGATGCTCATATCTTCAGGTTAAATGTTAACTACACAGAATAAAAGGTGATGTTCTTCCACCCTGAAAGTGTCACATCATGGCAGATGAGGATTTCAGAATGTCAGAACGGGGGCACGATGGGAACACGAGATTCCGAATTTGTCCATTGGGATTTTTTTCACTTTTGGCATATATAGCAGAGGTGTATGATCAGCAGTCCTCCGATGAGCATTGGGTCTCACCAATGTAAGGGAGACTGCATTGGGAGCACCAGTACAATAAGTATCCTCAAAAGGTTCACAGGTGAAATGTTGCCTCACCAGGAAGGACTGTTTGGCATCCTGAATGGTGGGGAAGGAGATTGTGATTGAGTGGGTATAGCATTTCTTTCACTTGCAGGTTTATGTGTCAGGAGGGAGATTAGTGGAGAGGAGACAAATGGACAAATGAATCACATTAACAGGAAACCCTGTGGAAAGCAGAGCATGGGGGAAGTAAATTCATGTTTGGTGATGTGATCCTGTTTAAGATAGTGAGAAATTGCAGATAATGTTTTCGATGTGGACACTCAATGGGAAACAGGTGAGGGCAAGAGGAATACTATCCCTGTTAAGGTGGTCGAAGACAGGCAAGCTGGATGTCTAGGAAATGGAGGTAATGAGGTTGAGGGAAGCATCTCTGGTGGTAGAAGGAAACCCCCCATTCTTTGAAGAAGGAAGACATCTCTGATACTCTGGAGAGGGAAGCGTCATCTTGGGAAGAGATGTGATGAAGACAAAGGGACTAGGAAAAAGGAATAGCATTTTTACGGGTCACATTGTGGAAGAGGCATGATGAAGATTGCCATGGGAATCAGTAAGTTTATAAAATATGTCAGTTGAGTTTGTTTCTGGACATAGAAACAGATCAAGGATGGGGAGAGAGGTGTTAGAGATACACCTAGTGATTTTATGGCTAAAAGGTATTAAAAGTAGTGATGTAGAGTCCTTGGGTTCAATCTCCATTCAGAAATCTCATGGCAGAAAGGAAGCTTTTCCTGAAATATTCAGGCACCTGTAACTCTTCCCTGATGATAGCAAGGCAAAAAGGGCAAGGCAAATACCCTGGATGATGCAGGTCCTTAATGAAGGATGTCGCCGTTCAAAATCAATTTGTTGGTCTTCCTGACATCGAGTGTAATGTCAATGTTGTAAGGTTGAATAGAAGGGAGGAAAGGGACTTGTTCTGCTGGGGATTGTGGCATACTATGTTGACACCAGAATGTGTGGGGACATTTGTAGAGGCTCCCTCAGCACACGCCTAGGTTATATTAAAGAAAATGATACATTTCCACAGACATGTAATAAATAAGTCCAAACCTGAATCTAGCAACCAGGAAGCACAGGAGCATGAAGATCCATAGAATCAGATTAAGTAAAAGCTACATTCCTACAACCATCAGGTTCTTGAACTGCCCTTGCAGAACTCCTGAAGAACCTTGGCTTTACATGTCAACTGTTTATTCACCACCACAGATATTGCCCTCCTGCTGAGTTCCTGCAGCATTTTTTGGGTGTTGCTCTGGATTTCCAGCATCTGTAGATCTCTTGTGTTATGATTTTCTGCACAAATGCAATCTTAATTCAATGAAAATGAAACAACCCATTCCACTACGATGAACCTCTTTTGTTTTGCATTAGTGTGCTGTATTTTGCACTTTCCTTCTCTTCACTGTTCTGCTTAATGAAATTATCTAGCAGGTCATTGTTGTATCCAACTGCTAAAAAAGAACATAATAAGGAATCTACCCGGATGGACAAACCAGCATTGACCTAGGCACAGGAAATGACAAGGGCAAAACCAACTCTGCTGACCCTGCCAAGTCCTCTTTACTATCGTCTACTAGACTGAGACTACAGGTGGTGAGAGCCAAAAAGAGGAAAAATACATTCTCATTCTCACCAACCTGCCTGCCATGGAAGCATGATAGGATTGATAGAAGTGACCAACACACAGTATCCGTGGAGACTAAATCCCGTCTCCACATTGAGGAAACCCTCCATCGGGTTGTGTGGCACCACCACCATGCTAAATGGGATAGACTTTGAACAAGCAACGCACATCAAGGTTGCTTGAATTTCCAGCATCTGCAGAATTCCTGTTTGTTGTTTGTAGACTTCAAACAGATCTAGCAGCCCAAATCTGGGTAGCTGTGAGGCGCTGTGGGCCATCAGCAGCAGCAGAACTGTACTCAACTACAATCTGTAACCTCATGGCCCAGAATATCCCCCACTGTAACATTACCACCAGGCCAGGGGATCAACCCTGGTTCAATGAAGGGTGAAGGAGGTCATGCCGAGAACAACACCAGGCAAGCCTCAATATGAGGTGTCACCCCGGTGAAGCCACAATACAGGATTATTTGCATGCCAAACACCATAAGCAGCAAGTAATAGACAAAGCTTAGTGGTCCCACAACCAACTGATCAGATCTAAGCCCAGTAGTCCTACTACATCCAGCCATGAATGGTGGTGGACAATCAAACAATTCACTGGATTAGGAGGCTCCACAAGTATCCCCATCCCCAATGATAGAGAAGCCCAGCACATCTGTGGAAAAGATAAGGCTGAGGCATTTTAAACAATCGTCAGTCAGAAGTGGCAAGTAGATGATCCAGTTCGGCCTTCTCCCCAGCAACCCAGATGTCAGTATGCAGCGAACATGATTCACTCCACATGACATGAATGTACTTCGATAATAAACTTGCTCTTAACCCTAATTAGCAATCACCCCCGCATGATGAGACAACCTACAGAGAAGTCATCACCCTGACACACTGGTATCAAACATTACCGAGGACCTCACGTGGTCAGTACACACCAGCTGAGGTGAAAAAGGCACACGATGGCCCTTTCACTTCAGACGTTTGAAGTAGTTTGGTGTGGCCCCCAAATCCTAAGAACTTTCTACAGGGGCACAATTGAGAGCATCCTGACTGGCTGCACCACTGCCTGGTATGGGAACTGTACTTCCCTCAATCGCAGGACTCTGCAGAGAGTGGTGTGGGCAGCCCACCGCATCTGTACATGTGAACCTCCCATGATTCAAGATATTTACAAGGACAGATGCGTAATAAGGGCTGAAAGGATCATTGGGGACCCGAGTCACCCCAACCACAAACTGTTCCAGCTGCTACCATCCAGGAAACAGTACCGCAGCATAAAAGCCAGAACCAAGAGTCTCCGGGACAGCTTCTTCCACCAGGCCATCAAACTGATGAACTCAAGCTGATAGAATTGTATTTCTGTTATATTGATTACCCTGTTGTACATAATATTTATTATAAATTACTATAAAACAGGAACACCTTTTTCCTTTATTAGTGACAGCGAGCGAGCCTGTGGTATGTTGAATTACAGGTGAACAATTAGTTTTTGGGGTACTGCAGGTCTGTTTGCTGCACATTTGAGTGCTGGGGGGGTGGTGCTGATGCATTTTTTGCTGGTGGGGAGGGGGGCCATTATTGCTTTGCTGCTGATGTGTGGGGGGGGTGACTTTGGGGTTCTAACATTTAACTGTCATTCATTCTTTGGGGCACTCCTCTGTTTTCATGGATGGTTGGGAAGAAAAAGCATTTCAGGATGTATATTGTACTTTAAATGTACCTTTCAAATTGCACATTTGAATGGAGACATAAAGATTTTTACTCCTCATGAATATGAAGGATAGAAGTAATAGTCAATTCAATTCAAATCCACCCAAAAATCCCAGTGATGAATTGCAATCCATATAGGATTTATTTCTTGCAGAGAGGTAATCACTAAGTACACACTCAAGAGACTAAGTACCATCTCCAAAGCAAATTGCCCTTCATCAAAACATGCACAAATATATTTTGCATATGAGAAATATACAATATACTCATGAGCATTGCAGTATTTTATAAAGCATAGGTCAGAACAGTTTTGGGCCCCTTAGCTAAGGATGTGATGCACTGGATTCCAGAGTAGGTTCACAAGAATGGTTTCAGGAAGTTACCATAAGGAGCATCTAAATCTGCATTTGATGTTTAGAATGAGTGGAGAGAATGGATGTCATTGAAACATCAAATATTGAATAGCCTGGAGAGGATAATTCTATGGTAAGGCACAGCCTCAGAATACAAAGACATGCTTTGGAAAAAAGATGAAGATTTCCTTTAGAGGCTGGTGAACTTGTAGAATCCATTGCCACAACTGGCCTTTGGATATATTTAAAGCAGCAGAATGGGGTTGAGATAATAAATCAGCCTGGATGGAATGGTGCAGCAGACTCCATGAGCTGATCTGCTGCTGTGTCTTGGGTAATTCATTGCTCTTTAATACAATTACAGTTATACAGCAACTAATATAATATTAAGATTTAAACCATACATATTCATATTAATTAATGTGAATGCATTCATGAAAGATGCATATGAACCCAGTAATTCTTAGATGTTTTTCTATAGATAATAAAAATTTAGAATTTCAACAAGAAAACAAATATCACATTAATAATGACACAGTTATTTACTATTTCTCGGTGTACTTTATTATCCTGTTTTCTACAGCTGAAAGCCCACAGGACAGCAACAGGTAGCACAGAGGAATGATCAGAATTCCCCATCAGTTCGATCTCCAAAGTACAAAATGAAGGTATGAAAATGCCTAGACCTTTCCCAGTATGCAATTATTAACTGGATAAAACACCCTTTTGCCAGTGTAAATATCCAGTGCCTCTCTTCTCAGCCTACATTGAAATTGTACAAATAACTCCATTGACCTCTGACACTAAGGCACATATCCAAAACCCTGTTTCAGTCGGATTACATTATTGTGTGGAACAAGTACTTACTTCCATGATCATGTAATGTAAAACTTAAGTACAAGTTGTGCTGGGTAATGTTTTGACAGTTTAAATTCAGACTTTGTTGGAAAAAAAAATGCCGCTTTGTTTACATGTGTGCTGTTTAATTAATGTCTGATACCAAGTGCAGTGAAAAACTTATTTGATGTTCCTATTCAAATATAAGCAAAATAAATCACCAAGCAATTTGAATGGCATTTGACGTGCCCACTTTCAATATAAAATTTGATTTGTTTTGCCTCCAAGCTCTTCAGAAATCCAAAGTATAACCTGAATAAAATTATAATATCTTTGGCACTCATGTATTTTCAGGTGCTACAGTACAAATTGAGGGGAAGAATTTCCAAAGCACTATCCAGCAGATCAGGGTGTCATGTATTTCCATTTTGATTTCTTTTATTTTTCAAACCCTTCTGCATCATTTACACCTTTCAGTTTTAGTTCTTTCTACACAAGGGAAAGGAAGTCTTTTTCCCTGCCTTTAAAAGATAGTACCCTTCATGATGTGTGAAGAAAAAGTGACAGGGCTTCAGCCTGTCTGCAGCCAGATAGCCATCAATTTAAAAAAGCACATCTGGTTGACAAAGATAGTGAAAGGGGGGGACAAGACACACAGGGTTTATCATTGCCATCAATATCACACCAAGGCTATATCAAATTATTTGTCCCCAACCACCACCATTTGCTTGACCACAATCCCTTCGTTAGCCTACATTCACTGAATTTAGAAGTATGGAAAAAGAATATCCATACACACCATTTATTTATCTATCCCAGCCTTCTCGTAGAATGCAGTGCATGTATTTTGTTTCCCCAAAGCAAAATGGCAGTAACACTGCTAAAAATAAGCTACCTTTTCTAAAGGTCTATACAAGTCTGTTGTATTTTAGAGAAACTATATTGGATATTTTCAAAATAGTTGGAATAAGTTAAATGGCATGATGTGTGAATCTAGGATTCAAGGGTTTACAATATAGCCAATGCAAGCTACTTAGAGAGGGGATACCATCTCCTTAAACTAGGCTGAAGTCTAGTTGGGAGCTTCGCAGAAGGAAGCTCTGAGCATTCATCAGTGTTTCCCGAGAGGAATTCTCATTCAATTCATTGTGCTGCTTCAGTAGACTGAACTCTTTAATATAAATGCTAACCACTTTAAGTAAACTGTAATCTTAAATAGAGAAAGTGTATGTCTTTTCACTCACACACTCATCTCTGATCAAGAACCTCAACTTCGTAATTCATGCACCAATTTCCATATAGTATGATTACATCAGCCAGGCTGAATATCAGATTTTCCTTCTCGTTCTTGTTGCAGGTTACGTTGGCCTTTGTTGCGGCGTTCAATCCTGGATACTGCTGGATCAGGTGGTGTGATGCAAACCTCATTCACTCATTCACACATTTTCAAACATTCAACATCCTTGCACACTCAATTCTGTTCCAAAGATTTGAGAATTCCAGTGGAGTCTCAGGTGTTTTCCTTATCCCAGCATTATAACAAATCTGTAATATAAAAAGTCATCAAGACCTATTGATAGATATGCAACCACCCAACTTATTTTTAAAGTGATTTACTTAAAATGAAGCTTTCCCCCGGTGGATAGCAATTTCCAAATAATTATAGAAAACTTCAACAGTTACTCAGCCGATCGAAGTGTAAACTAAGATCTCAAAACTACTTTGCCATTTTGCATGCATCTTCAATCCACCCTCCTCCCATGGCATCCATATATACACAACTTTCACTGACCATTCAAACCAGAACCTCAGTGGATTACTTTCCACTGATTATAATATAATTTTTAGTATTCTTTTAATGCATTGAACTTTACTGGCGATGCAAAACAACAAATTTCACATACGTGATAATAAACCTAATTCTGATTATTCATAGAAATAATCTATTTTCTGCATTTTACACTTATGATCACAGTTCATTCTGTACTCTAGCAACATCATTCAGATTAAAAATATGAACTATTTTCTTAAAACAATTCCAAAATACTACTGTGGCCAGAAAGTTCTAATTAGCATTCCTCCCCACCACCATACTCTGATAGAAAGGCTCTTCACTAGTGAGAAAATTTTCCTGTTACAATAGATATTTAATGGCTAGGTTTCAGTTCACCCACACAATATTCGAATTTGTGTAATTCAATGGACGTCTTCCTTCCAATCTTCACTTTCCTTTTCTAATAAACTATTTCTAATTAAATTATTAAATTTGCTACTGCAAAGTTAACAAATGTCATGACATCTGCTGGCAATATTACACCTGATTCTGATTTTAATTCCATAATGACTTCTTTGATTTATCAACAATCTCAGATTTCTTTTCATATGAAACCTTCCAAAACATACCCATGGAAAATCTACAAGTGCTTCTTTCCTCTTGAAAGCTACATTCTTGAGTTAACCTTGTTCTTCTCATCCACACAACGCACATCTGAGTTCAGTTTGAGAATTAAAATTGCATTCATTCATTTGTTATGTGCTGTGTCGTATGACAAAGGTGATCATGGGGTTTCCATATTCTTAGCAAATACCTCTGAAGTGGTTTGCTGTTGCCTTCTTCTGGGCAGTGCCTTTTACTAGATGGCTGACCCCAGCCATTATCAATACCCTTCAGAGATTGTCTGCCTGGCGTCAATCATCAGATAACCAGGACATGTGATATGCTTGTACACCTGATCAAGGGTGAGGGATGGCTGGCTAAGTAGGTACTACATCTTGCCCAAGGGTGACCTGCAGGCTGGTGGAGAAAGCGGTGCCTTACATCTTCTTTTGCAGAGACGTATCTTCATACCACCATTCCAAAAAATGGATACTTGTAGAAATTTAGGTATTGTCCATTTCACAAGAAAACCATTTTTAAATTACTTAATTTTTGATTTACATTTGAGTAATTAATCCATGGTGTAGCAAATCTCTTAAAAGCTGTAACTTCCTATCATGTACTGTTCTGAAGAAATTGATTTCATTGGGAAGTTTAAAAGTTATGTACAACAGCTCTGCTAAAACTGCAGACACCCAAACTACCTAAAATGGATGGCTGAGGGGAAAAAAATAAACACAAGCCTCAAAGATTTTCCATCTACGAATTTCCCTTGAAGCCCAATTTATGGAAACACCTTATCCTGCTGACAATTTAACCAGTCTTGTATTCAACACATTGAAGTATGAAACAGAATACTCTATGTAGGCTAAGTTCCAAATATACATGTATCTTGTCTTCACATCTTTGAAAAAAGAAATGTACACTGTGGAGCTTTTTAGCAGTGCTTGTATTTCTAGTCACCACACCATGTTTGAATGAAGTGTTACTTACCATTATTTACAATAAAGAACACAAAAAAAACTGAGAAAAGCTCTACATTTTATCATACCTATTTCAATTGGTTAGAGGTGCTCAAAAAAATAACATTCTTCACAGCTTACCAAGCTTGATTTTTCAGTTTTCGAAGCTCTTTTGTAGCCCACGTAGCCAAAGTTTTAGTTTTGTTTGTTTTCGATCGTCTTCCTTCAGTCAAAAGTTCATGAATCATTGGCCTAGCTTCAACTAGTTTCAGTACATCCTTCCCAAACGCTGTACATAAGTCTCTAAAAAAGTTTGTAGAAATTAATGTATAAATCTCCAATGATACAGTTAAAAAAAACTAAAGCAATTTTCTCTGGACATGTTCTGACCCCCTCCAGAACATTATGACAGTCTTACAAAATGTGTATAAACTCCTAAGGACATAGGTAGGTATCCGTACTCAATCTCTCTAGCACAGTTCCTCCTCAACTTGGAGTAAGTGAATCATGAACTCAATCTCTGTATTCCAGCTCCCAACCCCAAGGTTGGGGAAATTGTGAACTTAGTCTCTGTTCCTGTTCCCCACCTCCAGAAATTGGAAAATCAAGAAATAGACAATAGACAATAGGTGCAGATGTAGACCGTTCGGCCCTTCGAGCCTGCACCGCCATTCTGAGATCATGGCTGATCATATACTATCAATACCCGGTTCCTGCCTTGTCCCCATAACCCTTGATTCCCCTATCCATAACATACCTATCTAGCTCCTTCTTGAAAGCATCCAGAGAATTGGCCTCCACTGCCTTCTGAGGCAGCGCGTTCCACACCTCCACAGCTCTCTGGGAGAAGAAGTTCCTCCTCAACTCTGTCCTAAATGACTACCCCTTATTCTTAAACCATGCCCTCTGGTACTGGACTCTCCCAGCATCTGGAACATATTTCCTGCCTCTAGCGTGTCCAATCCCTTAACAATCTTATATGTCTCAATCAGATCCCCCCTCAGTCTCCTTAATTCCAGCGTGTACAAGCCCAGTCTCTCTAACCTCTCTGCGTAAGACAGTCCGGACATCCCAGGAATTAACCTAGTGAACCTACGCTGCACCTCCTCCACAGCCAGAATGTCCTTCCTTAACCCTGGAGAGCAAAACTGCACACAATACTCCAGGTGTGGTCTCACCAGGGCCCTGTACAAATGCAAAAGGATTTCCTTGCTCTTGTACTCAATTCCCTTTGTAATAAAGGCCAACATTCCATTAGCCTTCTTCACTGCCTGCTGCACTTGCTCATTCACCTTCATAGACTGATGAACAAGTACTCCTAGATCTCTTTGTATTTCACCCTTACCTAACTCCACACCATTCAGATTATAGTCTGCCTTCCTGTTCTTGCTCCCACTTATTCACATTAAACGCCACCTGCCAAGTTTCTGCCCACTCACCCAGCCTATCCAAGTCACCTTGAATTCTCCTAACATCCTCATCACATGTCACACTGCCACCCAGCTTAGTATCATCAGCTAACTTGCTGATGTTATTCACAATGCCTTCCTCTAAATCATTGACGTAAATCGTAAACAGCTGTGGTCCCAATACTGAGCCCTGTGGCACCCCACTAGTCACCACCTGCCATTCCGAGAAACACCCATTCACTGCTACCCTTTGCTTTCTATCTGCCAACCAGTTTTCTATCCATGTCAATATCGTCCCCCCAATGCCATGAGCTCTGATTTTACCCACCAATCTCCTATGTGGTACCTTATCGAATGCCTTCTGAAAGTCAAGGACATCCACTGGATCTCCCGCGTCTATCTTCCTGGTTACACCCTCGGAAAAACTCCAATAGATTAGTCAAGCATGATTTTCCCTTGGTAAATCCATGCTGGCTCAGCCCAATCCTATCACTGCTATCAAGATATGCCACTATTTCATCTTTAATAATGGACTCTAGCATCTTCCCCACTACTGATATTAGGCTAACAGGGCGACAGTTCTCTGTTTTCTCCCTCCCTCCTTTCTTAAAAAGTGGGATAACAATAGCCATTCGCCAATCCTCAGGAACTGATCCTGACTCTAAGGAACATTGGAAAATGATCACCAATGCATCCGCAATTTCCAGAGCCACCTTCCATTAGTACCCTAGGATGCAGACCATCTGGACCTGGGGATTTGTTAGCCTTCAGTCCCAACAGTCTGCTCATCACCGTTTCCTTCCTAATGTCAATCTGTTTCAGTTCCTCTATTACCCTATGTCCTTGGCCCATCCATACATCTGGGAGATTGCTTGTGTCTTCCCTAGTGAAGACAGATCCAAAGTACTTATTAAATTCGTCTGCCATTTCTCTGTTTCCCATAACAATTTCTCCAAATTCATTCTTCAAGGGCCCAACATTGTTCTTAACTATCTTCCTTCTCTTCACATACCTAAAAAAACTTTTGCTATCCTCCTTTATATTCCCAGCTAGCTTGCGTTCATACCTCATTTTTTCTCCCCGTATAGCCTTTTTAGTTGTTCTGTTGTTCCTTAAAAATTTCCCAATCATCCGTCTTCCCACTCACCTTAGCTCTGTTATACTTCTTTTTTAATGCTATGCTATCTCTGACTTCCTTTGTCAAGCACTGTGGCCACTTTTCCCCCTTTGAATCCTTCCTTCTCCGGGGGATGAACTGATTTTGCACCTTGTGCATTATTCCCAAGAATACCTGCCATTGCTGTTCCACTGTGTTCTCTGCTAGGATATCCGACCAGTCAACTTTGGCCAGCTCCTCCCTCATGGCTCCATAGTCTCCTTTGTTCAACTGTAATACTGACACTTCTGATCTGCCCTTATCCCTCTCAACTTGCAGATAAAAACTTATCATATTATGGTCACTACCTCCTAATGGCTCCTTTACTTCAAGATCACTTATCAAATCCTGTTCATTGCACAATACTAAATCCAGAATAGCCTTATCCCTGGTCCGCTCTCGTACAAGCTGCTCCAAAAATGCATCCCGTAGGCACTCTATAAACTCCCTATCCTGGGGTCCAGTACCAACCTGATTTTCCCAGTTCACCTACATGTTGAAATCCCCCATAACTACTGCGACATTTCCTTTGCCACATGCCATTGTTAACTCCCTATTCAACTTGCACCCAATATCCATGCTACTGTTTGGGGGCCTGTAGATAACACCTATCAGGGTCTTTTTGCCCTTACTGTTCCTCAGTTCTATCCACACTGACTCTACCTCTCCTGATTCTATGTCCCCCCTTGCAAGGGACTGAATCTCATTCCTCACCAACAGGGCCACCCCACCCCCTCTGCCCAGCTTTCTGTCCCTTTGATAGCACGTATACCCTTGTACATTCAATTCCCAGGTCTGATCCCCCCGGCAGCCATGTCTCCGTTATCCCAACAAGATCACAGTTACCCATTCGCACCTGAGCTTCAAGCTCATCCGCCGTATTTCTGACACTTCGTGCATTCAGATATAGAATTTTTAACCCACTTCTCCTCTCTCTGTTTAAATCGCTGCCTATTGTGCATAACCCAGCTCCCTGTACTCTCACCAGACCATACGCCCCTTGAATTTTGTTGTCCTTCTTAAATTTACTTACTCTTTCCGCACATTTAACTCCATGCTCCGTCAGACCATCCCCCTGCACATGTATCCTCCTTATCACTCGTTCCGCCTCACCTTTCTCTACTTCACACTTAATATTCCGGAACTGAGTAATCCCCACCTGTCCTTTATACTTCATCTCGCTATCCTCTCTAACATTCTGGATCCCTGCCCCCTGCAAATTTATTTTAACCCACCCCCCCCAAGCAGCACTAGCAAACTTTCCTGCAAGAATGTTAGTACCCCTCCAGTTCAGATGTAAACCGTCCTGTCGGAACAGATCCCACCTTCCCTGGAACAAAGCCCAATTATCTAAAAATCTGAAGCCTTCCCTCCTGCACCATCCTCTCAGCCATGTATTGATCTGTATAATCCTTCTGTTCCTCGCCTCACTCTCACGTGGCACAGGTAGCAATCCTGAGATTGTTACCTTGGAGGTCCCGCCCTTCAGCTTCGCACCTAACTCCCTGAACTCACTACACAGGACCCCCTCACTCTTCCTACCCAGTAGGAACTCAGTTTCTCTATCCCAGTTCCCACACCCAAACATGGAAATCACGAACAATGTCTCTTTATCCCAGTTCCCTACTCCAGAGTTTGTGAATCATGAACTTATTCTTTCTATCTCAGTTACTTAGCCTAAGTCAGGGAGATCATGAATTCAGTCTCCTTATACCAATTCCTTCCTACCCCAGAGTTTGGGTAATTATAAAGTTGGTCTCTCTATCCCAGTTCCCACCTGCAGTGTTGCGGAAATCATGAATCCAGTCTCCCTATCCCAGTTCCTCCCTACTTCCAAAGTTGAGGAAATCATGCACTCAGTCTACTGCAGGTTTTTTTAATATATATATATATATATATTTTATATATACACACATAAACACACACACAGAGATTACTATCTATGTAATCAGGAGCCAGAGAAAGCAGTTAAGATTGGAACAAATAACATCTTTTAAAAGACTGCCAGACAGCTACATGGGTTGGAAAAGTTCATAACATTACTTCCCTAACTTTTAAAGCGATAAGCCACACAGTATAAATGCAATCAGAGTACAAATCTAAAAGTGTGAATAAACTGTAATGTAACTGGAAAGCATACTTGCCATTTACCTACTTCAAGCAATTAATCTAAATCATCAATAGACAACGGGCTTTTAAGTTATACATTATATCCTTACCCTATCAGTCCGGCAGCACAAGCTACAACTCCATCAGTATGATCTTCATCTCGTGCAATGTGATCAATAAAGGAAAGAATGAATTCTACTCTTGGTTGTACCAACATGACGTCAGCTACAAGAAAGAAAACTTGTAAGTTGTAAAGCTAACAACATATTAAGCTAATTTGACGTAATCCTGCTATGCAATTAAACTTACGATGTACATTCTCCTGGTCACCCTTCAGGCCCTGAATAATGCCAGTATACGCCTCCAGACAACCTTCCCTTAGTTCATTCAGGTAATCCACCATATCATAATCTGTCTAAAAAGTAAATTAGAATTTTAACACTCTTGTTCAGAAAGCCATGGCAAAGGTAAAAGTGTTCAAGATTTTCATGCAAGAATCACTCCTGCACATAGTAAGTGAAATAGGAATTGATATGGGAGATGAGGGGAGTAATGAATTAAAAGTATTACATATGAACACACGGAGTATAAGAAATAAAGTGGACGAGCTTGAGGCTCAGTTGGAAATTGGTAAGTATGATGTTGTGGGAATAACAGAGACAGGGCTTCAAGTGGACAGCCCTAGGAAATGAATATTCAAGAGTATACATCCTGTCGAAAGGACAGACTGATGGGCAGAGGGGGTGGGGTGGCTCTGTTGGTGAGGAATGATATTCAGTCCCTTGCGAGGGGGGACATAAAATCAGGAGACGTAGAGTCAGTATGGATAGAACTGAGAAATTCTAAGGGTAGAAAGACCCTAATGGGAGTTATCTACAGGTCCCCAAACAGTAGTCTGGATTAAGGGTGTAAGTTGAATCAAGAGTTAAAATTGGCATGTCACAAAGGTAATGCTACAGCTGTTATGGGGGACTTCAACATGCAGGTAGACTGGAGAAATCAGGTTGGTACTGGACCCCAAGAAAGGGAGTTTGTGGAGTCCCTCCGAGATGGATTCTTAGAACAGCTTGTACTGGAGCCTACCAGAGAGAAGGCAATTCTAGATTTAGTGTTGTGCAATGAACCGGATTTGATCAGGGAACCGAGGTAAAGGAGCCATTAGGAGGTAGTGACCATAATATGATAAGTTTTAATCTACAATTTGAGAGGGAGAAGGGAAACTCGGAAGTGTCAGTACTACAGTTGAACAAAGGGAACTATGGTGCTATGAGGGAGGAGCTGGCCAAAGTTCAATGGAACAATACCCTAGCAGGGATAACAGTGGAACAGCAATGGCAAACGTTTCTGGGAATAATGTAGAAGGTGCAGGGTCAGTTCGTTCCAAAGAGGAAGAAAGATCCTAAGGGGAGTAAGGAGAGGCCGTGGCGTGGCTGACAAGGGAAGTAATGGACAGTATAAAAATGACAGAGAAGAAGTATAACATAGCAAAGACGAATGGGAAGCCAGAGGATTGGGAAACTTTTAAGGAGCAACAGAAGGTAACTAAAAAGGCAATACACGGAGAAAAAATGAGGTACAAAGGTAAACTAGCCAAGAATATAAAGGAGGATAGTAAAAGCTTCTTTAGGTATGTGAAAAGGAAAAAAAATAGTTAAGACCAAAATTGGGCCCTTGAAGACAGAAGCGGGTGAATTTATTATGGGGAACAAGAAAATGGCAGACGAGTTCAACAGGTACTTTGGATCTATCTTCACTAGGGAAGACACAAACAATCTCCCAGATGTAATAGTTGCCAAAAGACCTAGGGTAATGTGTGAACTGAAGGAAATTTATATTAGGCAAGAAATGGTGTTGGATAGGCTGTTGGGTCTGAAGGCTGATAAGTCCCCGGGACCTGATGGTCTGCATCCCAGGGTACTTAAGGAGGTAGCTTTAGAAATTGTGGACGCATTGGTAATCATTTTCCAATGTTCTATAGATTCAGGATCAGTTCCTGTGGATTGGAGGGTGGCTAATGTTGTCCCTCTCTTCAAGAAGGGAGGAAGAGAGAAAACAGGGAATTATAGACCAGTTAGCCTGGTGTCGGTGGTGGGAAAGATGTTGGAGTCAATTATAAAAGATGAAATTACGACACAACTGGATAGCAGTAACAGGATCGGTCCGAGTCAGCATGGATTTACGAAGGGGAAATCGTGCTTGACTAATCTTCTGGAATTTTTTGAGGATGTAACTCTGAAAATGGACAAGGGAGAGCCAGTGGATGTAGTGTACCTGGACTTTCAGAAAGCCTTTGATAAAGTCCCACATAGGAGATTAGTGGGCAAAATTAGGGCACATGGTATTGGGGGCAGAGTACTGACATGGATTGAAAATGGGCTGGCTGACAGAAAACAAAGAGTAGCGATTAACGGGTCCCTTTCAGAATGGCAGGCGGTGACCAGTGGGGTACCGCAGGGTTCAGTGCTGGGACCGCAGCTGTTTACAATATATATTAATGATTTAGATGAGGGAATTAAAAGTAACATTAGCAAATTTGCCGATGACACAAAACTGGGTGGCAGTGTGAAATGTGAGGAGGATGTTATGAGAATGCAGGGTGACTTGGACAGGCTGGGTGAGTGGGCAGATGCATGGCAGGTGCAGTTTAAAGTGGATAAATGTGAGGTTATCTAGTTTGGTGGTAAGAACGGGAAGGCAGATTATTATCTAAATGGAGTCAAGTTAGGAAAAGGGGAAGCACAACGAGATCTAGGTGTTCTTGTACATCAGTCACTGAAAGCAAGCATGCAAGTACAGCAGGCAGTGAAGAAAGCTAATGGCATGCTGGCCTTCATAACAAGGGGAATTGAGTATAAGAGCAAAGAGGTCCTTCTGCAGCTGTACAGGGCCCTGGTGAGACCACACCTGGAGTACTGTGTGCAGTTTTGGTCTCCAAATTTGAGGAAGGACATTCTTGCTATTGAGGGAGTGCAGAGTAGGTTCACAAGGTTAATTCCCGGAATGGTGGGACTGTCCATATGTCGAAAGATTGGAGCGACTGGGCTTGTATACTCTGGAATTTAGAAGGCTGAGAGGGGATCTTATTGAAACATATAAGATTATTAAGGGATTGGACACGCTGCAGACAGGAAGCATGTTCCCGCTGATGGGTGAGTCCAGAACCAGAGGCCACGGTTTAAGAATAAGGGGTAGGTCATTTAGAACGGAGTTGAGGAAAAGCTTTTTCACCCAGGGAGTGGTGGATATATGGAATGCTCTGCTCCAGAAGGCTGTGGAGGACAAATCTCTGGATGCTTTCAAGAAAGAGATGGATAGAGCTCTTAAAGATAGCGGAATTAAAGGTTATGGGGATAAGGCAGGTAAAGGGTACTGATTGTGGATGATCAGCCATGATCACAGTAAATGGCGGTGCTGGCTTGAAGGGCCAAATGGCCTACTCCTGCACCTATTGTCTGTAGTAATGGTAGTGCAGTGATTAGTATAATGCGAGTGTAGTGCTAGGAAACCATAAGACCCAGGAGCATAATGAGGCCACTGAGTATGTCCATCATTACATGATGTTTGATTTACCATCCCTCTCAACTCTATTCTCCTACCTTCTCTCCCCATGGCATCAATGATGTTGATTGATCAAGAACCTAGCAAACTCCACCTTAAATACACCCCATTACCTGGCCTGCACAGCCATTTGTAGCAATGGATTTCACAGATTCACCGCCACCTGGCTAAAGAAATATCTCTTCAACTCCTGTTTTATATAGGCATTCTTCAATTTTGAGTCTGTGCTCTCTGTTCCTAGACTCTTCCACTATAGGAAACATCTTTTCCACATCCAGTCAATTCAGACATTTCAATATATGATAGATTTCATCCTGCATGAGGCCTAAGACCCTCTGCTTTTTCAATTTTCTCATTTACAAAATAGTCCACACCTTTACTCCTTCTGCCAAAGTGCATGAATATGCACTTCTACATTATGTTTCATGACACTTTGCCAATTCCCCCTATCTGTTTAAGTCCTTCTGCAGACTTAACGCCTGTCCGTCTACCTTTATATTGTCCACAAACTTGGGCACAAAGCCATCAATTCCTTCAGCTAATCAGGGTTCAATTCCAGCTGGAATTTGTACTTTCTCCTAGTGACTGTATGGTTTTACTCTGGGTGCTCCAGTTTCTTCACTAATCACAAAGACGTTCAGGTTGGTAGGATAATTAGTCACACAAGTGTAACTGAGTGACATGGGTTCACTGGGCTGAAAGGACCTATTACCTGCTGGATCGCTAAATATAAATTAATGAACAAGGTTTAAGATCAATTAAAAACCCATTTAAAAAGTTCAATGTAAAACTTGTACAGGTCGAACACAGGTTCAAAATTACCACCCAACTTAAAAGTTTTAAGATGCTCTTGCTAAGAGGTCCCTCTAATTTGCACTTGGGATGAAACACTAACTTCAAAAACCAGAATCAGAAGATGACTTTACAATGTTTTCATGTTATACTCACTTTGTCTACCTGGGCCTGGGAAGCCTGCTGAAGGGTGTCCAGGACAATATCTAGATACTTCTTAAATTCTCCTGCAATAGCAAGGGCAATATCCCCAAACACAGATAAAATCTGTGGCTTCACAGACCGGTGAACATTTTCATTCTGGAAAGGAAGGGAAAATGGAAATCTATTGCTGCATAGTCATAGTCATACTTTATTGATCCCGGGGGAAATTGGTTTTCGCTACAGTTGCACCATAAATAATTAAATAGTAACAAAACCATAATTAAATAGTAATATGTAAATAATGCCAGGAAATAAGTCCAGGACCAGCCTACTGGCTCAGGGTGTGTGACCCTCCAACGGAGGAGTTGTAAAGTTTGATGGCCACAGGCAGGAATGACTGTTCAAAACTCAAATCCATTTTAAAGTAGTGCTCAAACCATACATTTAAATACTTTACATATGCACAGTCTTCAGGTAAAGTCTTTAATTAGATTCCATAGACTTACCCCCAGATTTTCCAACAAGAGCTGCATCATTTCATCACAGAAAGGTAGCATATTAGATTGCAGCGCTCTGCACAAATCACCGACCAGGCCTACTGCTGCAAGACAAACCTTCAACAAAAATAACCAAGTTTGAAAACACTTGAGCTAACAGCTTTATCATATCAGATCCTAGTCAATAATTGTTTGTCTTAACAACTGGAATAAAGTAGGCAGTTCTACTGGTGCCTTCGTGATCCATGCTGTTGCATAGCCAATGAAATGTTATGAAGATCATTTTCAGATGGGATATTTGGTTAATGTTTTCCATCGACCTAACAAATAGTATCTTCCCAATAGAAAGAGGCATCCAATACCTACCTGATACTCCGCAAAATTCTTCAGTCCAATCCCTAGATATGGCTTAAAGGCATCCATGTACTTCAAAAACTCTGATCCCAGCACTAAAAGAAAGTGGAAGTCTAATGTATAATTTTCTACTGCTTGGAAAGGTAGTAACATTTTTTTCAAAAAGGTTATCTGAGCACTGTTAACATGCAGACTTCCTACATTTCTGCAGATAAGCTTACTGAATTAACATCAGGAATAATCAAAGAATTTGGTATCAAATCTCAATGAAAGTTGTTAGACCACTTATCTCCAAGTGGACAATTAATAACTTTTTTTAAAATATGAGTTTATACAAACCAAACTTCTGTGAAATAGTTAAGATAAACTTTCCTCACCTGAGCAAAAGCATTTGCTATGGCTGTAACCTTCAGACAAGCCTGGTAAGTGTATCGTGAGGGAAAATGGTGAGATAAAACTCAGTGAATACACAAGTTGAAGGAAAAAAGGCCTGGTAGCAATCTGGTAGTTCGTGCTCAAGTTACAAAGCACGTGCCAGCTTGCGTGCCTTCCCCTCCCCTACAATCTTATTCTGGCTTCTTTACCCTTCCTTTCCATCCAGATTCGAAGCAAGAAGGCTGCTAGAGGAATGGCTAAGGATTTTCGGAGCAAAGGCACTTTACTACTCAGGGTAAAGAGAGGCAAGACTGCACAGGTGCGTGATGTCAGCCAGTAGAGCGGGAAAAGATAAAAAAAAGACCACCAAATCCAGCGGGTAGCGGAGTGATAGGGCTTTGGCTCAACAGGCTTAGGCGGTAACGGGATGAGGCTGGGTAGGTTTTCCTGTGTTAGGTGTCAGATGTGGGAATTCCGGGAGTCTCCCAGCCTCCCGAATGGCCATATCTGCACCCGGTGTGTCAAGCTGCAGTTCCTAAGGGACTGTGTTAGGGAACTGGAGATGCAGATCTGACCTTCGTCTGGTCAGGGAGAGTCACACTGGGGCCACGGGAGACAGATAAGTTGGTCACAGTAATAAAGAGGGAAGGGGAAGAGTCAGATACTAGAGAGTACCCCTGTGGCTGTAGCCCTGAACAATAGGTACTCCTGTTTTGACAGGTCCTGCATCGAATCTGCCAAGAGACTCGTATAAGGTAGGACAATTATTTGAAAATTGGACAGGTCACAGATGACATGGTGCTCGAGCAGGCAGCCTTTCAACCAGCTGTGACAGCACAAAAAGCTGAGTTATTTGCCCTCACTCATGCCTGCATCCTCACCACCAACAAACATGCAAACACCTACACTGATGCTCGATACGCCTTCGGGGTAGCTCATGACTACGGAATGCTTTGGGAATGCCGGGGTTTCCTCACCTCCTCAGGACATCCTATTAGCAATGCTACGTTTGTACAGGCTCTGCTCACTGCCTTGCAGCTTCCAAAAACATTGGCCATTATCAAATGTCCTCCTCCCCTGAAGCTTCTTGGCCACACCTACGTGTGCCCTGCTCCCAAGTGGCTATCACTTGGTACTGTATTCGCCAAGGGAGACTTCCTAGGTAATAGCACTTGTATCACCCACACCACTGCTGAACCACCTCGGTCCTTTGAATAGCCCCTATTGGGTTTGTGGGGATAAAGCCTCCTTGTGGCTACCCGGGGAAGTGACCAACAGGTGGGACCTGCAGCCACCCCAGAAGAAATGGAGCAGGTGCTGTTTTCTAGTTTACCTAGTCCCCAACCTAAGGGTAGTGCCCGAGTTGTGGAATTACCCCCACTGGCAGAGGCAGAGACGGGGAATCACAGAGTCAGAGAGATTCTGGATGATTGCCTTCCTATTCTATAGCACGCCTAGGAACTCCCGAGAAATCATTAAGTTGGCAGCTGCCCTGGAGGAATTGTCAAATTAAACTGCCAGCGCTCTGGTAGACACCCAGACTCAGGTGGCTGAGGTGACCACGGAAATGTTAGCCATCCCTCAAACAGTCCTACAAAATCGTATGGCTTTATATTTTATCCTAGCTGAGAAAGGGGGAACCTGTACTATCACTGGTACAGAATGCTGCACCTATATCCCTGATGAGTCTACTAGCATTACGTCCCTCTCCCAGCACATTCCCAAGGATTTTGACAACATTAAGAAAGTAGGGCAAGATTTACATGGGTTTACAGAGGGGTCATTCGAAGACCTGTTCGGTAACATGTGGAGCATGATATTGCATTATGGCCTAATAGTTGTACTTATCATTGTTATAATCACTGTTGTACACTGCTTTTACCCACTGATAACTCAATGCTGTACTCGGTTGCTTCCTCTTTAAAAAAGTATTGGTTTGTTGATCATGTAAATCAGTAGTCCCCAACCACCTGTCTGCAGACCGGTACCGAACCGCAAAGCATGTGCTACTGGGCCGCGAGAAAACGATATGATTTGGTGATATGAGTCAGCTGCACCTTTACTCATTCCCTGTCACGCATACTGTTGAACACATGCGAGGTCATTACCCACGCAAGGTCATCAGTCGGTCATTAACCTACAAGGACTCGATGAGTAAAAAACAAACGTCACTTGAGAGTTTCTTTGGAAGAGGTGGTAGGGGACATAAAAGGCCTAACAATGATGATAGCGTGAGAAAACTGGGGCCAAGACTGCAAAAAGCTTCCTTCAACAGAAAACACGAGTCGTACATAAAATATGGCTTTATTGCGACCGGTGACTCACACGCTCCAAGCTCCCTGTGTGTGATATGTGGGGACAAGCTGTCTAGTGAGGCATTGAAGCCCTCAAAACTGCTTTGGCACCTTGAGTCGAAGCACCCTGCACTTAAAGACAAACCCGTTGAGTGTTCTGAGCGGAAGAAAAACGTGAGCAAGCGGGACAGAAGCAAGAGCTGAGAGCCACCATCTCCACAAATGCTGCTGCTCTGAGAGCGTCGTAGTTATACTTAGTGGCTAGCCGTATTGCTAAGGCTAGGAAGTCTTTCACTGTTGGTAAAGAATTGATTCTGTCTGCTGCCAAGGCCATGTGCAGTGAACTGCTGGGAGAAGCTGCAGCTAACAAGATGGCACAGGTTTCTCTTACAGTTTCACGGAGAATCGATGACATAGCAGAGGACATCGAAGCACAGCTGTTGAAATGGCTTAATGAGTCACCATGGTATGCTATCCAGGTGAACAAGTCAATGGATGTCGACAAAAAGGCAATACTGCTGGTTTATGTGCCATATATATTTCAGGCGATGTGCACAAGGACATGTTGCGTACACTGCTGCTGCCAACTAACACAACTGGGGCAGAACTATTCAAGTCTTTGAATGACTACATGTCAGGCAAACTGGACTGCTCATTCTGTGTTGGAATAAGCACAGACAGGGCTTGCAGCTATGACTGGACGGCTGTCTGGTTTCACTACCGAGTCAAACAGGTTGCTCCTGAATGCCAGTCTACACATGTCATACACAGGGAAATGCTGGCTAGCCGAAAAATGTCACCTGATCTTAACAACAAATTCAGTGATGTTGTTGGAGTTATCAATCTTGTTGAAGCTACAGAGATTTCACCACAGGAGCCCGTGCAGCTGAAGTCAGGCGCATCATCCAGGCGCAACGAAAGTGTGCTGTGCACAAGGCCCGAGCAGCTCCCACTGCCACAACAGCACCCACCCACTTGTGTCCCACATGTGGGCCGGCCTTCAAGGCCTGGATTGGCTTCATCAGTCACCTCCGGACCCACAGCCACCAATCTCCCATTTGACTTTGAAGCCATGGTCATCTTCGACTACGAAGGACGAACAACAACAACAAACAATCTTGTTGAAGCTACAGAGATTTCTTTCAGGGAAAAAAATCACCACTGGTAGCATACTTCCGTGATTCAGTGATGAGGACTGGATAGCAAAACTCGCTTATCTCTGCGACATCTTCAACCTGCTCAATGAACTCAATTTGTCACTTCAGGGGAGAATGACAACTATCTTCAAGTTGGCAGATAAAATGTCTGCTTTCAAAGCCAATTTGGAACTCTGGGGACAGCGAGTGGACAGGAGCATATTTGACATGATCCCAACATTAGCTGGAATTTTGAGACTGAGGCTGCACCGTCTTTCTCATAGCTGGTGCGTGATCACCTATCTTCGCTGTCGACAGAATTGGAGCATTACTTCCCAACCACAAGTGACCCAAGACGCGCAAAGGAATGGGTCCATGACCCATTTGTGAATGTCCCCAATGAATCATCCATGTCAGCACGGGAAGAAGATCAACTCCTCGAGCTTGCAAATGACGGTGGGCTGACAAGTATGTTTAACATAACATCTCTGGCGGCATTCTGGATCAAAGTCAAGGCTGAATATCCTGAGATAGTCACGAAAGCACTGAAAATGTTGCTTCCATTTCCAACATCATATCTCTGCAAAGTGGGGTTTCTGCAATGAATGCAACGAAAACTAAATTGCAGAATAGACTGGACACAAGGAACCCCCTTCGAGTATCGCTGTCCCCCATCACCCCTCGATAGGACTGTCTTGTTGCAGTAAAACAAGCCCAGGGCTCCCACTGATTCAACGATATTGGTGCGTTGCAATGATTTTATATATTCATACGAGGAAAATATACGCTGTGTGTTTAATATCCAAATGTTACTTAAAATGTTATGATGCTATTGACTTATAAGTGACTTATCACTATATTCATGCGAGGAAAACATGCTCTGTGTGTTTAATATTACATTTGTTAGATAAACCCTTTCAGAAACAAAATTGAGTTTATTAGCCACTTATAAGTGACTTATAGTTGACTTATCACCTATATTCCAGTCATGATTAACAACCACCCACCCCGCTGGCCAGTCTGCGGTGCAAAAATGGTTGGGGACCCCCGATGTAATGATCAAAAAGAGAGAATGATAAAGTATCTCAAGGGTTAACATGGTTGATTAAACATAGCAGCCTGTTTTTCTGCAAAAAACTGCTGATGATCAACAGATGAGCTAATCTTGATGTTCAGTGCTGAGCCATATTTCTTCTTGCAGTTAGACAGTTAGTGCTTCAAGGTCTTTGACTCTTTGTGCAGTCATGGACATAGATAAGATCGCCTCCAGCCTGTCCTGTGTGGGGTACCTGAGCCACTATATCTATCCTGCAAGAGGAACTCCCGAGCAGATTGAGCACCTAACCAAAGTGCCCCAGAGTCTTTGAATAAAGGGTTTATACTGTTACGAGAATACACATAAAATTAAGATGTTTGCTGGCCTGGGCTAGCATCAGTGGCATCAGCAGTTGGTCTGCCACCTGCCCTCAGGGGAAGGAGAGATAAGGAACAATGGAGCAGCGTCTGGAGATGTGTAATGAAGGGATGTGGGAGAGAAAGCTGTCTGGAGCGGCTCCCCCCTTTGAACCCTGAACTGTTTGAAGTGATGGACAGGCGATACCCCAGCAGGGGGATAAAAAGGGACAGGTTCGCTAAGACAGACACACACGCCACCCGAGGTAACGAGACCCTGGAAGCGGTGCGCCTCTCACGAGTGGTGAGAAGTATCGGACAACGCACAGGGTGGAAAGGTACGATCAGCGGGAACCCGGTGTGTGTCCGCCCTTGCCTGGGTGCCGGGTTCACTGCAGAGGATCGACCGCATCTGGAGGAGGGGTCACAGTCGGTGACCTCAGGTGACATCACCAAGGACCCGCCCAAAAGCTGTTTGTGAGCCATCTCGCTGGTCTGTGAGCCATCTTGCTGGTCTGTGAGTGAAGCCGTTCTGAATGATGAGTTGTTCCTATTCTATCTCTCTCTTCCCCCACGTTGTCCACCGCCATGGCAACGATTACTGCGAACTGAACTACTAAACTGGACTGAACTTTGAGTCATTTTGAAATTGGTCATTTACCCCTAGACAACGATAGAGCTTGATTGATGCTGTTATCTTAATTCTGTGCACATGTGTGTTTATCATCACTGAACTGTTGCATTTATTATCCTTTCGATTACTGTGTTGCTTGTTTCTTTAATAAAACTTTCTTAGTTCTAGTACTCCAGACTCCAACTGAGTGATCCATTTCTGCTGGTTTGGCAACCCAGTTACGGGGTACGTAACATAAGTGGGGTTCTCGTCCGCGATTTTGAACGCTAAATTTGGGACGGAGTAAATTGATTGGGTTAAAATTCCCGAAAGAAAGAAAAGACAAACAGCAGAAATGGAGGTTGAGGAATTTATAAAGGCGCCGACCTTGGAGGCATTAGAGGATGCCAGGAAATCGGAATTGATAGCTGTGGCAAAACGGGTGAATCTTGCTAAGGTGAAGTCGACAATGAGGAGAGAGGAGATACACAGAGCTATTGTAGAGCACTATGTATCTAAAGGTGTGTTTCCCCAAGGTGAGCTGGGGGAGGTGTCTATTGAAAAACCTGCTGGAGACGCGGTACAGGTACAGCTTGAAAAACTGAGACTCGAGCACGAGTTCCGGGTACGGCAGTTAGAAAGGCAGGAGAAAGAGAGAGAGTTAGAAAGGCAGGAGAAAGAGAGAGAGTTAGAAAGGCAGGAGAAAGAGAGAGAGTTAGAAAGGCAGGAGAAAGAGAGAGAGTTAGAAAGGCAGGAGAAAGAGAGAGAGCTAGAAAGGAAGGAGAGGGACAGACAGTTGGAGAGAGAAGAGAGAGAGAGGGACAGACAGTTGGAGAGAGAAGAGAGAGAAAGGGACAGACAGTTGGAGAGAGAGGAGAAACAGAGGGAAAGGGAATTTGAGCTGGAGAAGTTAAAGATAAGGGCCGAGCAGGGGCTCGTGCCGAACCAAGGTGGAGGGTTCCGGGCGACCCAGGAGGTTAGGCTGGTTCCCCCATTTGACGATACCGATGTGGATCGGTACTTTCTCCATTTCGAAAAAGTGGCCATAAGTCAGGAATGGCCGAGGGATAAGTGGGTTGTCTTACTTCAGAGTGTACTGAAAGGGAAAGCCCAACAAGCTTACTCCGCTTTATCCGCGGAAGATGCCCAGAAGTATGAGGTGGTGAAGGAGGCCATCCTCAGGATTTATGAGTTGGTCCCGGAGGCATACCGGCAGAGGTTCCGGAATGCGAGGAAGCGGTGGGACCGCACGTATTTGGAGTTTGCTCGTGAGATGCAAACATATTGTGAGCGTTGGTGCGCCTCGAAAGGGGTAGAGGGGGATTATGACAGACTGCTGCAGCTGATTCTGATTGAGCAGTTTAAAGGTTGTGTCCCTGAGGGTATGAGACCCTACCTCGATGAGAAAGAGGCAGCCACGTTAGCCGCAACTGCTAAGTTAGCGGATGAGTATGCGTTGACGCATAAAATGAAGGTTGCCCCGAGTAAAGGCTACCAGAAGGGTAGTCAGGACGGCGGGGAGAGTCCGCCGGAAAAGTCAGAAAGTAAGCCGGGGACTAGTGAAAAGGATAAGGTAGACCAGGAGCAGCCTGGTAGGAAGTCTCCTGGGGTCGTCTGTTATAATTGTGGGAAAGTCGGACACTTTGCGTCCAGGTGCTTTGCCCCAAGGAAGGAGACGGGGAAAGGAAAAGCGGAAATTTTGAATGGCTGTATCGAGCTGTTAAGCGAACCGCTAGGGAAGGACAGGTCTGAAAAAGTCCAGGAAGGTTTATCTCGGCCGGACTGGTGTCAATGAAAAAGAGGTTAAAACCAGTTCCAGTGCGGATCTGGAGAGACACGGGAGCGTGTCAGTCACTAATACTAAAGAGTGTATTAGAGTTTAGCTCAGAGACCCAGACTGGGGAGGTAGAGGTCAAAGGTGTTGGGGAAGGGACAGAGTCAGTCCCTTTGCACCAGATACATTTACAGAGCAACCTGGTCTCTGGACTAGTCACGATCGGGGTGAGGTCCGAATTACCGATGAAAGACGTGGAAGTCTTGCTCGGTAATGACATCGCCGGAGGAATCGTGTTCCCAGTCGTGAGATTGACGGGTCAGCCTGCCAGCATGGAGGCCCCGCCCGCGATGGTGAATTTGGCTGAAACATTTCTGCCAACCTTGTATGAGACAGGGTGTAGTGAGATAAGAGGTAGTGAGGGAGCTGGGACGGACGTAGCAGTAGCCAGGAAAGAATTTGTGCAGACGCAGGAGCGAGGCGAGGGGCTGATGGGTTTTGCAGAGACCGCTCTCTCTGACACAGCCTTGACAAGCTATTGTGCGGATGAGGAAGTGCTAAGGAAGAAAGGGAAATCAAGTACAGCATCCGCAGATGAGGAGTGGGGGGTGGTGCAAAAGAGTTATGGGGATGAGGTTTTTAACATGGCCCACGAGGTACCCCCCGGTGGACATTTTGCGGTGCTGGAGGAAACAGTTGGTGGAATCATGAAAGAGAGTTACCGGCTGCCCAGGGGGAAAAATGTTATTGATCATGACCGACGCGAACTGAGACGGTCACCGGCTTTTGATATGCTAACAAACCTAGTCGGTGTTAGCGTGGAAATCAATGAAGCTAGGGGCCCCCTGCTAAGAGGAAAAAACCATTTTGAAAAGATTAGGATGGGATCGGTCAGATGGGAGAAGGCTATTGTTTTGGCCAGGTCTACTGATAAGGTCTCTCCCTTAATCCCCGAAGGAGTAATTAAACGACTCGCACCCATGTGTTTGATTGTCCCGAGGAAATGCAAAGAACTGGGACGTTGGGGTATGTCTGTTACAATAGGGCGGCCAAGTAAACAACACCCATATTTTTTGAGTAATTCAGTGACTAAAGGGCTGATGAACACAGAGGTGTGTATTGGCAATTTAACACGGCTGTCTAAAGCCAGTTTGATAGTGAACCTTGAAAAAAATGAATTCGGCCACACGAGAGTCACTTACCTGGGAATTGTGGTGACACAGGGGCAGCTGGCAGTGATGCAAGCTACAGTGCAGGCTATCGCTGACCTCCCAACCCCGACAGACAAGAGGGCCCTCAGAAGGCTTTTGGAGATGGTGGGGTACTGCAGGAAGTTTTGCAATAACTCTGCGGTCAATACCCGTCCCCCTCCTACTAAGCCCTTGCGAGAGAAAACTGAGTCGGAATGGGACGACCCTTGTTGTTGTGGTCTGGGACAAAAAACCAAATGAGAGGTTACATTGGTCGCAATTCATCAGTGTTTTTGGCCACTATGAAGTTTGCTGAGTTGGAGCCTGGTCTAAGGGATTATTAATAACACGTGTAAAAGGAACAGAAAATGTGATGACTGTCTGTCAAGGTGTTGACAGCTTCAAATTCTCTGTATTAGCTAAATAACTGTTAAAGATGTATATTGTGTATGTATCAGATAATGTAGTCATGTTTGTAATTTTTACCTCCCGGTAAAAATCCTTAAAGGGGGGAAGTGTTACGAGAATACACATAAAATTAAGATGTTTGCTGGCCTGGGCTAGCATCAGTGGCATCAGCAGTTGGTCTGCCACCTGCCCTCAGGGGAAGGAGAGATAAGGAACAATGGAGCAGCGTCTGGAGATGTGTAATGAAGGGATGTGGGAGAGAAAGCTGTCTGGAGCGGCTCCCCCTTTGAACCCTGAACTGTTTGAAGTGATGGACAGGCGATACCCCAGCAGGGGGATAAAAAGGGACAGGTTCGCTAAGACAGACACACACGCCACCCGAGGTAACGAGACCCTGGAAGCGGTGCGCCTCTCACGAGTCGGGAAGTATTGGACAACGAACAGGGTGGAAAAGTACGATCAGCGGGAACCCGGTGTGTGTCCGCCCTTGCCTGGGTGCCGAGTTCACTGCAGAGGATCGACCGCATCTGGAGGAGGGGTCACAGTCGGTGACCTCAGGTGACATCACCAAGGACCCGCCCAAAAGCTGTTTGTGAGCCATCTCGCTGGTCTGTGAGCCATCTTGCTGGTCTGTGAGCCATCTTGCTGGTCTGTGAGTGAAGCCGTTCTGAATGATGAGTTGTTCCTATTCTATCTCTCTCTTCTCCCACATTGTCCACCGCCATGGCAACGATTACTGCGAACTGAACTACTAACTGGACTGAACTTTGAGTCATTTTGAAATTGGTCATTTACCCCTAGACAACGATAGAGCTTGATTGATGCTGTTATCTTACTTCTGTGCACATGTGTGTTTATCATCACTGAACTGTTGCATTTATTATCCTTTCGATTACTGTGTTGCTTGTTTCTTTAATAAAACTTTCTTAGTTCTAGTACTCCAGACTCCAACTGAGTGATCCATTTCTGCTGGTTTGGCAACCCAGTTATGGGGTACGTAACAATACTTACACAGTCGATTAGTGACTTTATCCAATTTTGGCTTCCACAGACTACCCCAAGTATCCAAGCTTTACTATCAATTATTTAACCATCTATTTTTAATCATCTAAATTAGTGACCAGAATTCGAGGGGGGAATGGAAATAGCAACTATCAAAATCTGCTCCCTGATATACAGAAAAAAAGATATGATGAAGAGGATATCCAGACTCTATAATGGGATATAAGCATACATGCTGTGGATTGAGAAAAGACCATGACAAATATAATTCGACTTTATTCAAACGGACATATACTCATCACTATCAAGAATCATGATTATTTAACACAAATCTGAATGTTTGTTGGCAGATGAAGTAAACCATCTGAAAGCCTTTACTTCATCCTCCCTCCTTAAATTGAGACGTACCTTCAACAAGGGTGCTAACAGCCATGAGAGCATCTTCCTGCACTCCCCCAGAACCAGCAGTGCTCTGAAACATCCTCAGCAACGAAGCCATCACCACATCCGAAATCTGCAGTGCATCCTGATGCTGGACCTTCCTTAGAACATTCTAAGAGCCAGAAAGAAAAACGTCATAAAGAGGAAATAATACCAATAATTTTTTTTAAATCGCACACTGTATCAGGTAAATACATTTGTGTGGTACATGAATTGTCATCAAAAAAGGTGTTCAGAGTAGCAAAAAAATGTAATTCTGTAACTCTGCCATAAAAAGTCCCAAGCCAAATCATGAAAGGGAGAGGATTGAGCATGGGGCTAGAAACCCCATCCTGTAAAACACAGTGCTACAGAAAAGCCAATAGTAACTCCAAAGACTTCATCCCTCAGAGAGAAAGGATCTTCAAAGACGAGCTACATCTGAGGCAACTTGAAAGACTGACCTAAGTTTTAAGGGAATTGGGAGACATAAGAAATGATTCTCTGATTCTGGTAAACAGCAGGTTAATATTAACTGACTGAGAAAAAAAACTGCCTTCAGTAGGTTAACTCTCACAGCTGTACCTCTGAGAAAGACCAGCAGGCAGTATTTACATAGGTTTACATACGAAGTCACATCACTGATCTATGTTCCCACCTTTGTCTTTTCAAATTTTACTGATAAGGCAAAAATTTGTCTGTAATTAAAACCCGTGATATAGTGTACCCTCTTATCTAATTAATTAAGTTTTGCTGTAACTGACTTGGTGGGAATATCCATGAAACTGACTGTCCTTTGTTTCACGCTGTCAGGGAGATGAGAAAGTTTCTCTCTCTGATGATCAGCTCCGAGTTTTTTTTCTCGCCGGCTCAGCTTGAAGAAATAAACTGGTGAAAAGGATAAAGTAAAGACTTGTGTATGGTGTGGTTAATTTGGTCCAGCAAATTTAAGTTTACAGACCCAGGACAGAGTACTCTGGCGGGTTGCTATCAGTAACCCATGGCCTGTAAGAGTGATGGGCTTTAAGTAACTCTGTAATTTCAGACGTTCAAAGATCTGCCCTGCAATTAATTTAGTTGAGTTCTCAACCTGAGGTCCATGGACCCCTCAGTTAATGGCAGGAATCCACGACATAAAAAAGGTTGGGAATCCCCCATCTACATAAAAGTTTTGCATCAGCTAACTTATTTTGGCACACTTCAGTAAGTCAAATTAAATGTATGCCGAAGGTTATGTTTGGCCTCAAAGTTCTGAGCATGGTAATAAACATCACTGGGTTAAAGGATAATTATTACCTTATCATCCAAATTATGTGGAATGATAGTTACCTGTAGGGTAGCGCACAAGAGAGACTGAAGATCATTGTACTGAATTCTGTCTGAGGTACTCTGAATGTGAGACTGAAAGAAACAAAACCGCATTCAGCAATAACTTTAAATATTTTAATAGAAAGTTTATCTGAATTCAAAGTATAAATGGATATTATTAGTTCACGGTCACTAAGATCCCTCAAAGTCATGTGGCATCTCAAATTATCCACTACCTAATAGGTGAAAACAACAACAGGACTGTTTCTGCAAGACAAATGGACAATATACTGACTTTGGCAACATCTACATGTCTGGTTTGGTTTTCAAGTAGTACTACTGATAGGAGATTCATTGCATTTGACCAGCTTCCTTTTCAAAGTTGCACTGCCTATGGATGTTTTCACTGGTGCTACGTCACTTCATGACAGCATTTTAAAGCACAGGTGTGAATTTGTTAAATGGGATAACATTGAATTGCACCTGCATTTCGATAATAATCACAAGAATTAAAGAACTTCTGCCAAAGGCACAAAGCTCTTTGTGAGAGAAATTAGACAAAATAGAAGCACAACTAAATATGCAACTTTGGGTATAATACTATTCTGCCAACACTTAGTCAACAAACTTTCAGCAACGTTTAAAGTATAACGCTCTGCTGCTCATTATTTTCGAGTCTTTAAAATTAAAATTGGTCAAGAGGATCAATGACAGAAACAGCCCAAGGAAGTCTAAACCACCCGCATCACAATTCGACTTACATTTAAAAATGTGGCATTATTTTCTTCAAGTTAAGAAATATATCACCACAGATGCACCAATATACAGACCTCCATTTGCAATACTTGTTGTAGCCTTTCCATGATAACCAGAGTTGTTTTCTGCACAGCTGGATAGCAGTCCTTGGCACTGTTCTTGACAATCTCCATCAATGCCTCATAGGCAGCACTCCTCAAATTATTCTGATGTCCATCAGGCCTAAAGAGCATTAAACTTAGTTATAGAGTGTGCACCAGCTATCAGTGACAAATTACCCTTTGAACACAAACACACTCAACTGACAAGCTTTACAGACTGTACACTTTAAGCAGCCACAAGTGCATGCATCTGACGCTAGACAGAAACTTGTTCAGCAACTATCTCCTATCTCAATTAAATGGCACAATGTCCCAAATAAACAAAAGAAATCCCAACTATTTTCCTGATTAGTTTTAAGAGTTGTTCCAAATAAATGGCAGTTCCAATTAACCAGAATCCACTATGTTTCTTAATCTCTCACATGAACAAATTATTGGATTCAGGTCCAACAAACAGAAATGAATGAATGTCTAACTCACTACTTAACTTCAAATGTTATGTATCAAACCACTTGAAAGTACAAGTTTTAATTTTAAGAATTGCAGCAAATCTTTATGTTTTGTGTAACAAAACCATATCACCAGCATTCCACTCATTTATTCAGGACATAGAGTAGAAGTTGGAGACACAGACTAGGCTTGCCCTGGGTTGATGACCTGTGTGTGAGGGTAAGAAAGGGGCTTTCTTTGCTGTTGACTTGTTTTGTTATTATTGTTGTTATTGCTTGCATCATGTTGCATGGTGTTCCAACACTGTGGGAATGCTGCTGGTTTGAAGTACATGTAATAAATAAATCTGAATCTGAACTACTTGATACCAATTCAGATGAACTGAAAAGTAGTGAAGGCACTAAGGATAGATCCCCTACCGATCAGTAGTTTCCAGCAGCTTTTGTACTATCAATTCAAAAGATGATGACAAACAGTAGGTTGCAGGCTCTTCTTGATCATCTGCTACATCTGCAGCTTCGTAAGCAGCTTCTGCTAAACTGGAGAATGCCTACAGGAAGAGACCATAACACAGTTAGATTTTAACAGCTTATCGATGACTGAAAATTTCAATTCAATAGTTATATGGCGCCTAACAGTGATTCCTTTGCTTGCATCTTCAGAAACAGCTCTATTTCTATCTTTAATATCTATTTTTTTCCCTTTCTAGGCTCTTTTGAAGACCCTGACCTGAAGTTACATGCTGACTTTGGTTCTTTGTGGGAATTGGATCTGTTCTCGGGGTTCCACGACTGGCCACTATTCGACATGCCAAGGATTTAGCCTGAGAATCTCAATCATGTTTGGAAGCCTAAGATCTTGGGGCTCCAGAGACGGGCGGATCGAAGGTCGGTGTCAAGGCAGGAGACCCGTATGTCGTCAAGGAGGCCAGAAAATTTTTCGCTGTGGGCCCAAAGACCCGAGATCTTTGTGATCTTCAGACATCGAGCTCGGAAAAAGTGACAAAATGGACTTTTAACATTGTAAACCAGCAGGTTGTTGTTATGTCTCCCGCTCACTGTGAATATGGGGTACACCTCCCTCTCCCTTCCCAGGGAGAGAGAGAACCTCGGGTTTGTCAAATGTCAGATGAAATGCAAAGCTTTTGCGGTAACTTTGGTCTGTGTCTTTACTATTGCAGCATACGGTTGGGCTCAGTGATGGTACCAATGCGCATTTTTTTTGCTGGTGGGGGGATGGGGGATTGTTGCTCACTGCCACTTACGCACCGGGGGGGGGGGGGACTGGGGGAAATGGAGGTCTGTATATTGCTGCAACTTCCCACATTCCCACATTTAACTGTCATTGATTCTTTGGGGCACTTCTCTGCTTTCATGGATGTTTGTGAAGAAAAAACATTTTGGTATGCTTTGTATATATTTTTCTGACATTGGCATTAAATTGGACCTTAGAACCTTTGACTAATCTTGCTAGAGAAAGAGGAACATTGGTATGTCCAAAGTTCAAAGTAAATTTATTATCAAAGTACATATGTCACCATACACAACCCTGCGATTCATTTTCTTGTGGTTAATCACTGTAAATGCAAGAAATACAATACAGTCAATGAAACACTGTATCCAAAAGAACAGATAAACAACAAATAGGCAAAAAAAGACTATGCAAATGCAAAATGAGGGGGAAAAAGCAATAGGTATAGACAGCATGAGATAAAGAATGAAACAGGCAGAACCATCTCTACATTTCAGCCTACTTCCACATTGCCCATTATAATCACAAGCACTATCCAAGATGCTTGCAATGGTAATGTTTCACAGCATCTTAACCTTTCACCTTCTGATACTACAGATGGAATCAATAACAGGCTAAGGATCACACTACTAAAGACACAGCCAGCTCACGGTGTTTGACGCCTATACTTGCTGACTTCCCCCACAATAACAGCATGGAGTCCACAGTTTTCTCAAAAACAGTTAGGGAATAAAAAGACATTTGTATATAGTGGAATAGTACAAATTTCAACCATACTTAACTACAAATAGCACTCCACTACAAAAATAAATAGTAGATCAACCTTCTCAAGAAATGCATGCTTAGAATAAGGCCCAACTCATGGCTGGTAATTGTAAAAAAGTGTACAGCAAACACTGCAGATCCTCTAACATATTAGCATTGAGTGTGACAATGGAACAAAGCCACAATTGAAGCTATTAATGGAGCTTTATCAGTCACGTCCTTTTGAATAACCAATAAAACAGAATTGAGTTTAAAACAATCAAAATCCTGATAAAACCATTGATTTGCAGTTTTCAAGTTTTAAAATGAAATCATGAAGCAGAAGCTGAATAAACTTTATAATAAATATCATGGTACTTTCTAAATTAACTTACCCAACACACATTAGAAGCCACTCTTGGTTCAGCACCTAGGCCTTCAATGAGACACTGTAGTAATGGAGCCAGGTACATGTCATTGATGGCAGCTTCAGGAAGTAACTCACAAATACGACCCACAGTCCACGCTGTAGTATCCCGAACCACAACACTAGGATCCTTCATTAGCTCGATCAGTGTGGGCATTGCCTTCAATTAAAAGCGATGTATCAAGGATATTTTAAAATTAGACTAAACAAGCCAAATATTTACTTTCAGCCTGAAATAACAAGACCATAATACATAAGAGCTGATTTTTATCCCTTTCTTCAACCCCATTCTCACTGAAGATAGGTGCAGTAATACCTTGCTAACTTAAAATTAATCCATGGTGCTAATTCCCAAATTTGAAATGATGATCGCCTGACACAAAGAATTCAGCCCCAGGCACCAAAATAAATAAGACTTAAACTGATCAAGCTAAAAAAAAATTAACAGCCTTTACACCATTCTGACAAAGACCTTATAAAACTTTAAAACAGAAGCCTGCAATACATAATTAAGAGTTATAAAACCATTGAATCTTCATTCAAGATAAATATTTTTTTCCCAGTCACCTGAATTAATAAATCATACACTTTGTTTCCCAAACTGAAATCGCTTCAAAAGCCTAAGCATTTCTATTAGGCAAATTTTACTGAAAATTGACAGCACACATTACTAATACCCAAGTTTAATGACTAAGTCAAACTAAATTTTGAGGCTTTAGTCACTGTGACTGAAAAAACAAATGCAATAGAATGTACTGCTACCTGTATCACTAGTGGTTTAAGCTGATTGGGTTCAGGTCCCTCCAATATGGAGCCAAATGCCATCACTGCGGCATCTCTGTATCTCCAGTCTGGATTTTTGATGTGTTCCTTAATAAATGGGAGTAAATGTGGAACGATGTCATCTTCGCAACAGGTCGCAAGCAGCATGAGACAAACACCAGCAGCTTTGCACGGATTCCAATCATCATCGTCATCATTTTCATCCTTGCAGAGAAAGGACAATCAGATGTTCTTACAGTTCATAGTCAGTAATCCGATCAAGTTGCTTATAATCAAGAAATAGAAGAACTCAAAACAGAACTTATTGCCTTATGCTTTTCTATAGAAGTAGTGTGTTCTGCTGGCAGTGTTTGAATTACAGTTAATGATCAGAGATGCTCAGGAATGCTGAGTCTTCCAATCAGGATGGTTGAATAAGCCCAAGAGCTGCCAGACATTCCTCGTATGGTAACTCTTTCATTCCTGGAATCATCCTCATGAATCTTCTCTGAACTCTCTCTATTGTCAGTATATCCTTTCTAAAATAAAAGAGCCCAAAAATGCACACAGTACTCCAAATTTGTCTCATGAGTTCCTTATAGAGCCTCAACATTACATCCTTCTTCACCACCAACTCAACTTAGAGGTTAATCTTTGGAGTATCCAGACAAGGACTCCCAAGGCCCTTTGCATCTCTGCATTTTGAATTCTCTCTCCATCTAAATAATGGTCTCCCTGTTCATTTATTCTAACAAAGTGCATGACCATACACTTTCCGACATTGTATTTCATTTGCCATTTCTTTGCCCATTCCCCTAAACTATCTAAGTCTGTCTGTTTCCACAGCATTAAAGGTTCCTTCACCTATCTTTGTATCATCAGCAAATTTAGCCACAAATCCATTACAGGTGTCCCCTGCTTTTCGAACGTTCGCTTTACGAAACCTCACTGTTACGAAAGACCTACATTAGTACCCTATTTTTGCTTTCAGAAGGTGTTTTCACTGTTATGAAAAAAAATTCAGCGCGCGATAAAAGGCAGCGCGCCCCAAGCAGCTGCTCTCCCCTGGATTCTCGCTGGCATTGCTGAAACACAAGCCTGTGAAAAGCCGTTTGCCAGATGAAGTGTTACACTTATGGTAAAACTAGACAAAATTAAACGTTTTGATCGTGGTGAACGAGGTAAGGACAACATGAGTTTGGCTTGTGGAAGTTGACGAAGATGCTGTTGCGTGTGTTTGGCGCTGTCCCAATTCCCGTAAGTGATATTACACTGTACATACATTATTTCTACTTTATATCGGCTGTGTATTTTTACATGTTATTTGGTATGATTCGGCAGCTTCATAGCTTAAAGGTTACTGGAGAGAGTGTTTCTGCCAACAGCATGTTTTTGTCTGCGAACACTCAGAAAATTTTCTCATATAAATAAATGGTAATTGCTTCTCTGCTTTACGACATTTCGGCTTACGTATCGTTTCACAGGAACGCTCTACCTTCGGATGGCGGGGGAAACCTGTATACCCATAGTCCAAATCATTGACATATATCATAAAAAGCAGCCCTCCCAACACCGACCCCTGTGGAACTCCACTGGTAACCGGCAGCCAGCCAGAATAGGATCCCTTTATTCCCAATCGCTGTTGTCTGCTGATCAGCCAATGCTCTGCCCATGACAGAAACTCACCCGTAATTCCAAGAGCTCTTATCCTGCTAAGCAGCCTTATGTATGGCACCTTGTCAAAGGCCTTCTGAAAATCTAAGTATACTACCTCTACTACATCTCCTTTGTCTACCCTGCTTGTAATTTCCTCAAAAAATTGCAGAAGGACTTCCTGTTGGTGGTGGATGGAATAACAGCTTTGTACAGCCGCTCCTAGTTTACTTTACTTTCCCTACTTTCCAACCTGATCTGACACTATGACTACGAGAACTGATAAAGGTAAAAAAGAAGAAGATTCTTCTACATCTTTGGATTCTATTATTGAATTGATGCAAAAGCACAGAAAGGAAGCATCCCAGGTATTGCAGCGATTCAGAAAAGAATCTTCCGAGGAATTTCAGCCATTCAGAAACTAAACCTCCAAGGAGCTTCGACAACTTGGCTCTGAAATTAAGAACAAAACTGGATTCTATTCAAGAAACCCTGATTGAGCACGATAAACGAATAAAAGGGAATGAAGAAATCCTGTCGATTCTGGACAAGAAAATGGACGACCTACAAAAGCGTTATGAAAAACAATCCAAAGTTAACGACAAACTAAGACAGAAGATTACTGATTTAGAAAATAGAAGTAGAAGGAATAACGTACGAATTCTTGGTCTTGAAGGAACTCATTTTGGACCCCAGTCATGCCGCTATCAACATGAGTAAATTTTCTGTCTGGCACCCGACTGCCCTCAACTTTTAGAACTATTTTTCCTTTTTATGCACCTTTCTTAATATATGTGAATTCATTTTTATGTTTGTCTCCAGTATTTTCTCTTCTTCTTTCTATACCTTTCTCATTTCCCCTCTGAACTTTTTGGAAATGGTTCAAAGATCAAAGGTTCATTTATTATCAAAGCATGTGTCCATGAACAACTCGAAATTTGTATTCTCCAGATAGCCATGAGAACAAGAATATGAAAGTCATTCAGAGAGAAACATCAAACCCACCCCCACCTGTACAAATACAAACAGTATCCCAATTATTAACTCCCCCCCCCAAAAAGCAACTCCTCCCACACAGAAAACTAACAGAACATCAGTATTTAAAAGACAGCAGTTTGTGGAAGACGGCCAGTTTTCTCGGCGGTTGATCGGGATAGGACCGCACAAGCGTGTGTCAGTCAGTCCATGAGGCAGCAGAAGTATTTAAAAGAGAGCAGTTTGATGGAACGGGCGACGGAGTAGAGGGAGACAGAGTAGGAAGGCTTTGTCTCGAGAGGCTTCGGTGAGCAGAGGCTGAGGACAGGCTTCACTCCAAGTGAGGCAAGGCCGAGTAAGTTCCTTTAAAAGAAGAACCATCTGCAGCGGTACTTTACTTGAAGCAAGGAAGGCGGCGAGGCTGGCCGTATTGGGTAGGTCACGGCAGCTGAGATCGGCCCCATGGTTTGTTCCTCCTGCAGCATGTGGGAAATCAGGGATATTTCCAGTGTCCCTGACGACTGTGTGCAGGAAATGTGTCCAGCTGCAGCTTCTGGCAGACCGCACTGAGCGGCTGGAGCTGCAATTGGAGTCATACTGGAGCATCCGCGATGCTGAGTAAGTCGTGAATAGCACGTTCAGTGAGTTGGCCACACCGCAGGTAGAGGTTACACAGGCAGAAAGGGAATGGGTGGCCACTAAACAGCGTAGCAGTAGGCAGGTAGTGCAGGAGTCCCCTGAGGTCATCTCCCTCCTAAACAGATACACTGTTTTGGATACTGTTGGGGGAGATGTCTCATCAGGGGAAGGCAGCAGCAGCTGAGTTCATGGCACCATGGGTGGCTCTGCGGCACTGGAGGGAAGGAAAAGGAGTGGGAGAGCTATACTGATAGGGGATTCGATTGTAAGGGGATAGATAGACGTTTCTGCGGCCGCAAACGAGACTCCAGGAGGGTAGGTTGCCTCCCTGGTGCAAGGGTCAAGGATGTCTCTGAGCGGCTGCAGGATATTCTGGAGTGGGAGGGTGAACAGCCAGTGGTCATGGTGCACATAGGTACCAACGATATAGGAAAAAAACGGGATGAGGTCCTACAAGGTGAACTTAGGGAGTTAGGAGATAAACTAAAAAGTAGGACCACAAAGGTAATAATCTCTGGATTACTACCAGTGCCACGTGCTAGTCAGAGTAGAAATAGGAGGATATATCAGATGAATACTTGGCTTGAAAAATGGTGCAAGGGGGAGGGATTCAAATTTCTGGGGCATTGGAACCAGTTCTGGAGGAGGTGGGGCCGGTACAAACAGGACGGTCTACACCTGGGCTGGACTGGAACCAATGTCCTAGGGGGAGTGATTGCTACTGTTGTTCAGGAAGATTTAAACTAATGTGGCAGGGGGATGGGAACAAGTGCAGAGAGACAGAGGGGTGTAAAATGAGGGTAGAAGCAAAAAGCAGAAAGGTGAAAAGTAAAAGTGGCAGGCCAGCAAATCCAGGGCAAAAATCAAAAAGGGCCACTTCTCAACATAATTGTATAAAGACTAAGAGTGTTGTAAAAGCAAGCCTGAAGGCTTTGTGTGTCAATGCAAGGAGCATTTGTAACAAGGTGGATGAATTAAAAGCGCAGATAGTTATTAATGAATATGATATAGTTGGGATCACAGAGACATGGCTCCAGGGTGACCAAGGATGGGAGCTCAAAATTCAGGAATATTCAATATTCAGGAGGTACAGACATGAAAGAAAAAGAGGTGGGGTAGCGTTGCTGGTTAGAGAGGAGATTAACGCAATACTAAGGAAGGACATTAGCCGGGAGGATGTGGAATCGATGTGGGTAGAGCTGCGTAACACTAAGGGGCAGAAAACGCTGGTGGGAGTTGTATACAGGCAACCTAACAGTAGTAATGAGGTTGGGGATGGCATTAAACAGGAAATTAGAAATACGTGCAATAAAGGAACAGCGGTTATAATGGGTGACTTCAATCTACATATAGATTGAGTGAACCAAATTGGTAAGGGTACCGAGGAAGAGGATTTCTTGGAATGTATGCGGGATGGTTTTTTGAACCAACATGTCGAGGAACCAACTACAGAGCAGGCTATTCTAGACTGGGTATTGAGCAATGAGGAAGGGTTAATTAGCAATCTTGTCTTGAGAGGCCCCTTGGGTAAGAGTGACCATAATACGGTGGAGTTCTTCAATAAGACAGAGAGTGACGTAGTTAATTCAGAAACAAAGGTTCTGAACTTAAAGAAGGGTAACTTTCAAGGTATGAGACGTGAATTAGCTAAGATACACTGGCAAATGATACTAAAGGGTTGACGGTGGATATGCAATGGCAAGCATTTAAAGATCGCATGGATGAACTACAATTGTTCATCCCAGTTTGGCAAAAGAATAAACCAGGGAAGGTAGTGCACCCGTGGCTGACAAGGGAAATTAGGGATAGTATCAATTCCAAAGAAGAAACATACAAATTAGCCAGAAAAAGTAGCACACCTGAGGACTGGGAGAAATTCAGAGTCCAGCAGAGGAGGACAAAGGGATTAATTAGGAAAGGGAAAAAAAGATTATGAGAGAAAACTGGCAGGGAACATAAAAACTGACTGTAAAAGCTTTTATAGATATGTGAAAAGAAAAAGATTGCTTAAGACAAATGTAGGTCCCTTACAGTCGGAAACAGGTGAATTGATTATGGGGAACAAGGACATGGCAGACCAATTGAATAACTACTTTGGTTCTGTCTTCACTAAGGTGGACATAAATAATCTTCTGGAAATAGTAGGGGACCGAGGGTCTAGTGAAATGGAGGAACTGAGGGAAATACATGTTAGCAGGGAAGTGGTGTTAGGTAAATTGAAGGGATTAAAGGCAGATAAATCCCCAGGGCCAGATGGTCTGCATCCCAGAGTGCTTAAGGAAGTAGCACAAGAAATAGTGGATGCATTAGTGATAATTTTTCAAAACTCTTTAGATTCTGGACTAGTTCCTGAGGATTGGAGGATGGCTAATGTAACCCCGCTTTTTAAAAAAGGAAGGAGAGAGAATCTGGGGAATTATAGACTGGTTAGCCTAACATCAGGGTGGGGAAAATGCTAGAGTCAGTTATCAAAGATGTGATAACAGCACATTTGGAAAGCGGTGAAATCATCGGACAAAGTCAGCATGGATTTGTGAAAGGAAAATCATGTCTGACGAATCTCATAGAATTTTTTGAGGATGTAACTAGTAGAGTGGATAGGGGAGAACCAGTGGATGTGGTATATTTGGATTTTCAAAACGCTTTTGACAAGATCCCACACAGGAGATTAGTGTGCAAACTTAAAGCACACAGTATCGGGGGTAAGGTATTGATGTGGATAGAGAATTGGTTGGCAGACAGGAAGCAAAGAGTGGGAAGAAACGGGACCTTTTCAGAATGGCAGGCAGTGACTAGTGGGGTACCGCAAGGCTCAGTGCCCAGTTGTTTACAATATATATTAATGACTTAGATGAGGGAATTAAATGCAGCATGTCCAAGTTTGCGGATGACACGAAGCTGGGTGGCAGTATTAGCTGTGAGGAGGATGCTAAGAGGATGCAGGGTGACTTGGATAGGTTAGGTGAGTGGACAAATTCATGGCAGATGCAATTTAATGTGGATAAATGTGAGGTTATCCACTTTGGTGGCAAAAACAGGAAAACAGATTATTATCTGAATGGTGGTCGATTAGGAAAAGGGGAGGTGCAACGAGACCTGGGTGTCATTATACACCAGTCATTGAAAGTGGGCATGCAGTGAAAAAGGCGAATGGTATGCTGGCATTCATAGCAAGAGGATTCAAGTACATGAGCAGGGAGGTACTACTGTAGTTGTACAAGGCCTCGGTGAGACCACACCTGGAGTATTGTGTGCAGTTTTGGTCCCCTAATTTGAGAAGACATTCTTGCCATAGAGGGAGTACAAAGAAGGTTCACCAGATTGATTCCTGGAATGGCAGGACTTTCATATGATGAAAGACTGGATTGACTAGGCTTAATACTTGCTGGAATTTAGAAGATTGAGGGGGGATCTTATTGAAACGTATAAAATCTTAAAAGGATTGGACAGGCTAGATGCAGGAAGATTGTTCCCGATGTTGGGGAAGTCCAGAATGAGGGGGTCACAGTTTAAGGATAAAGGGGAGCCACAGGAAACAGTTGAGGCCAGTTCATTGGCTATATTTAAGAGGGAGTTAGATATGGCCCTTGTGACTAAAGGGATCGAGGGGTATGGAGAGAAGGAAGGTACAGGGTTCTGAGTTGGATGATCAGCCATGATTATACTGGAAGACGGTGCAGGCTCGAAGGGCCGAATGGCCTACTCCTACACCTATTTTCTATGTTTTTATGTTTCTATCAACACCCAAACACTCTCCCCGCACACAAGAAAACAGAAGAGGAATGGGTGATTTAAAAAAAAACAATATAAAAACCACAGGTCTGAAAATGTCCACAGTCCATAATGCAGTAGTCCAATCCACAAATAGAACCATGATACCATCCTGCGATATCATCAAAAGAAAAAAAAAGAGGGGGACCACACAAGGCAGAGAGGCCTACCCGCCAGCCACAGTGAGCCACACAGCGATAGTCTGCTCACAGAATCCTTTCCTGGCAGTAATCAAAAGGCAGGCGATGCTGAAACTTTTGCTCCCGCATTCACCTCAATGTCTGAATCTGGCTCAACCCTTTAATCAGTGATTAATGGACGCCTTAATCAGCAAAGTGGAGTCAACTAACGGCTCACAATCGTCTTGAAGTTTCTTTGCATTAAGGCCGTCTGAGTATGCGCTTCCTTCCCAGAATCTTCTTGGAGTGCTGGATCATTCAAATGATCTCCAGTTTGTAAATCAAAGGCTCTAACTCCTAACAGTCACAGAAACACATTTAAGGTGAAAAATAGATGTAAAACTAGTGAAAAGGATATTTTCGGGAGCTATCTGGAAGATGTCAACTGAGGGACCATTATATGCTGGCGCTCTTGAACAGAAAATCTTACTAAAAGAAACCTACATTAACTTGTACTAATAGTTTGACATCTGCCATATCGGTCAGAAGACCTGGATGGTAGTTTTCCTCCCTGGTGCCAGAGTCCGGGATGTTTCTGATCGCATCCAAGGTATCCTGAAGTGGGAGGGAGAGGAGCCAGAGGTCGTGGTACATATAGGTACTAATGACACAGGCAGGAAAAGGGAGAATATAGGGAGTTAGGAAGGGAGTTGAGAAGAAGGACTGCAAAGATAGTAATCTCGGGATTACTGCCTCTGCTACGCAACAGTGAGAGTAGGAATGGAATGAGGTGGAGGATAAATGCGTGGTTGAAGGATTGCAGCAGGGGGCAGGGATTGAAGTTTCTGGATCATTGGGCCCTCTAGGGGCAGGTGTGACCTGTACAAAAAGGACGGGTTACACTTGAATCCTGGGGGGACCAATATCCTGGCGGGGAGATTTGCAAAGGGTACTTTAAACTAGAATGTTTGGGGGGTGGGAATAAATTTAAGTGACTAGGAGAGAGGAGGTTAATTCACAAATAGAGAAAGATAGTAGACAGTGTGTGAGGGAGGACAGGCAGCTGACAGAGAAGGGGAGCGCTCAGACCAAAGATGTAGGGGGGAAGGAAGAAAAAGATAATAAAGTTGTTTGCACCATTAGGGATAAACAGAGAGTAAGAGGTGGGGAGTTTCTTAAATGCATCTATTTTAATGCTAGGAGCACTGTAAGGAAGATGGATGAGCTTAGAGCACGGATTGATACCTGAAAATATAATGTTCTAGCTATTAGTGAAACATGGTTGCAGGAGAGGTGTGATTGGCAACTAAATTTTCCAGGATTTCGTTGCTTCAGGTGTGGTAGAACAGGAGGGGCAAGAGGGGGAGGGTTTCCATTGCTTGACAGAGAAAATATTACAGCGGTGCTTTGACAGGATAGATTAGAAGGCTCGTCTAGGGAGGCTATTTGAGTGGAATTGAAGAATGGGAAAGGTGTAGTAATGCTTATAGAGGTGTATTATAGACCCCCTAATGGGGAGCAAGAATTGGAGCAGCAAATTTGTAAGACGATAGCAGATTATCTGTAGTAAGCACAAGGTTGTGATCGTGGGAGATTTTAATTTTCCACACATAGACTGGGAAGTCCATTCTGTAAAAGGATTGGATGGTTTGGAGTTTGTCAAATATGTGCAGGGTAGTTTTTTGCAGCAGTACATAGAGGTACCAACTAGAGAAGAGGCAGTGTTGGATCTCCTGTTAGGGAATGAGATAGGGCAGGTGACGGAGGAATGTGTTGGGGAGCACTTCGGGTCCAGTTATCACAATGCCATTAGTTTCAATATAATTATGGAGAAAGATAGGACGGGACCCAGGGTTGAGATTTTTGATTGGAGAAAGGCTAACTTTGAGGAGATGCAAAAGGATCTAGAAGAAGTGGATTGGGACAACTTGTTTTATGGGAGGATGTAATAGAGAAATGGAGGTCATGCAAAGGTGAAATTTTGAGAGTACAGGATCTTTATGTTCCTGTTAGGTTGAAAGGGAAGGTTAAAAGTTAAATATTAATAAATATTTCAAATGTCATTAGAAACGGGGATGGTGCCGGAGGATTGGCATATTGCTCATGTGTTTCCATTGTTTAAAAAGGGTTCTAAGAGTAAACCTAGCAATTATCAGCCTGTGAGTTTGACGTCAGTGGTGGGTAAATTAATGGAAAGTATTCTTAGAGATGGTATATATAATTATCTAGATAGACAAGGGCTGATTAGGAACACTCAACATGGATTTGTGCATGGAAGGTCATGTTTGACAAATGTTACTGAATTTTTTGAAGTGGTTATTAGGAAAGTTGACGACGGTAAAGCAGTGGATGTTGTCTACATGGACTTCAGTAAGCTTTGACAAGGTTCCACATGGAAAGTTAGTTAGGAAGGTTCAATCGTTAGGTATCAATATTGAAGTAGTAAAATGGATTCAACAGTGGGTGGATGGGAGATGCCAGAGAATAGTGGTGGATAACTGTTGTCAGGTTGGAGTCCGGTGACTAGTGGTGTGCCTCAGGATTCTGTACCGGGTCCAATGTTGTTTGTCATATATAGGTTTCCCCTGCATCCAAAGGTAGTGCGTTCCTATGAAACAGTTTGTAAGCCTGAATGTCGTAAAGCGAAGAAGCAATTAGCATTTACTTATATGGGAAAATTTTGTGAGCGTTCACAGACCCAAAAATAACCTACCAAATCATGCCAAATAACCCATAAAATCTAAAATAACAGTAACATACAGTAAAAGCAGGAATGATATAATAAATGCATAGCCTATATAAAGTAGAAATACTTTTCCACAATCATTGCCAGCACTGTTCTCCGTAGCGAAAATCTCATGGCAATCGCCTCTGATCTGGCCCGACATTTACCGCTGGGCAGCACCTAATTAATTTCGGCTTTTTTCTTAAAGATGTGCTGTGTGCCTCCCGGCTACCACTTCATTCTCCGCGAATTGGTATCTCTCCACGGCCTGGGGGTTGGGGTGGTGGGACACTGGGGTGTCATCTCATCGTCAATCAGGACAGGCAAGTCATCTTCTCCCATAACTGCCCAGCTCGATGTCGAAGGTCAAGGTTCGTTGTCTGCTGTTGCTGATGTGGAAGGCTTGCTTGATTGCTGAGCCTCCTGCATTTTTCTATCATACAGCTCTTTGTAAGCACTCAAACCATCTTGCCAATATGCCCTAAACCGACGTACCCTTTCAAAATTAAAGTCCTACTTTATCATTGCAGCGAAAATCTCACGCAGTTGCTTCACGTTCAGTTCCTGGACGACTTCACTTTTGCTACTGAATTTGGTTTCGATTGTTATCATTTCCTCTTCCAATTGCATCAGCTCTTCATCTGTCAGTTCTTGGTCATGGGATTCCAAAACCTCTTCAACATCATCTTCGTCAGCTTCCACAAGCCAAACTCACTTTCTCCTTACTTCATTGAGCACGATCGAAACCCTTAATTACGTCTAGTTTTACGCTAAGTGTAACACCCTTACGAGCTCTTCTAGGCTTTTCTGATACCTTAGAACTCATCTTGCTAACGGATGCTCACAAGCACATGTTTAAGCAATGCCGGCGAGAATGCCGTTCCGAATCTGGGGGAGAGCATCTGATTTTTTTTCGCGCGCTGCTTTTTTCGTAAAAACACCTTCTGTTAGCGAAAACAGGTAACTAACGTAGGTCTTTTTGTAACAGTGAGGTTTTGTAAAGCGAACATTCGAAAAGTGGGGGACACCTGTATATTAATGATCTGGATGATGGGGTGGTAAATTGGATTAGTAAGTATGCAGGTGATACTAGGATAGGTGGTGTTGTGGATAATGAAGTAGGTTTTCAAAGCTTGCAGAGATTTAGGTCAGTTAGAAGTGAGCTGAAAGATGGCAGATGAAGTTTAATGCTGATAAATGTGAGGTGCTACATTTTGGTAGGACTAATCAAAATAGGACATACATGGTAAATGGTAGGGCACTGAGGAATGCAGTAGAACAGAGGGATCTAGGAATAATGGTGCATAGTTCCCTTAAGGTGGAATCTCATGTGGATAGGGTGGTGAAGAAGGCTTTTGATATGCTGGTCTTTATAAATCAAAGCATTGAGTTTGAATGTAATGTTAAAATTGTACAAGGCATTCGTGAGGCCAAATTTGGATGACAGGTTTGCCCTGCTATCCAAAGGTAGTGCGTTCCTATGAAACAGTTCGTAAGCCCGTATGTCCTAAAGCGAAGAAGCAATTACCATTTATTTATTTGGGAAAAATTTGTGAGCGTTCGCAGACCCAAAAATAACCTACCACATCATGCCAAATAACACATAAAACCTGAAATAATAGTAACATATAGTAAAAGCAGGAATGATATGATAAATATACAGCCTATATAAAGTAGAAATACTTCTCTACAACCAATGCCGCACTGTTGTTCCGTAGCGAAAATCTCATCCAAGCGCTCTCGGCAAAAACACAGCGCAAGCACTGTTGGCAGAAACACTCTCTCCAGTAACCTTTAAGCTATGAAGCTGCCAAATCATACCAAATAACACATAAAAATATACAGCCGATATAAAGTAGAAATAATGTATGTACAGTGTAGTATCACTTACGGGAATCAGGAAGACAGCACCAAGCACACTGATGATGGCGTGTTAGGCTGAGGTTGGGGTGGTGCAGTGGCCCCCACCGTCCGGGCCGCGAACCGATACATTGCCGCGAAGCATGCAGGAGTCCAGCGGTAGCCGGGATGCAATCGGAAACCGCCTCTGACCTGGGCTGACATTTACATGCGGGACGGCACCTAATCAATTAGCTTGTTTATTTTGGCTTTTTTTCTTAAAGATGTGCTGGGTGCATCCCGGCTACTGCTGCATTCTCCACAGCCCGGGAGTCAAGGTGGTTTGTTTCCATCAGGGCAGGAAGGTCACCTTCTATGTCTGCCTGCCTCGACTTTGAAGGTTGAGGTTCGTCGTCTGCTGTGGGTGACGTGGAAGGCTTGCTTATCTGCTTAGCCTTGTGCATTTTTCTATCATACAGCTCTTTGTAAGCATTCAAACCATCTTGTAAATATGCCCTAAACCGACGTACCCTTTCAAAATTAAAGTCATACTTTATCAGTGCAGCGAAAATCTCACGCAGTTGCTTCATGTTCAGTCCCTGGACGACTACACTTTCGGTCCATTCGCTATTGCATTTGGTTTTGTTATCCTTTCGTCTTCAAATTGCATCAGCTCTTCATCTATCAGTTCTTGGTCATGGGATGCCAAACCTCTTCAACATCATCTTCGTCAACTTCCACAAGCCAAACTCACTTTGTCCTTGCTTCGTTCACCACGATAGAAAGGCTTAAATATGTCTAGTTTTACTCAAAGTGTAACACCCTTACCAGCTCTTTTAGGCTTTTCCGGTACCTTAGAACTCATCTTGCAAATGGCTGCTCACGGGCACATGTTTAAGCAATGCCGGCGAGAATGCCGTTCCGAATCCGGGGGACAACGGCTGCTTGGGGAGCAAGCTGCCTTTTCTCATGCGTTCTTTTTTTTCACACGCTGCCTTTTTTCGTAACAGTGAAAACACCTTCTGTTAGCGAAAACAGGTAACTAATGTAGGTCTTTCGTAACAGTGACGTTTCGTAAAGCGAACGTTCGTAAAGCAGGGGACACCTGTATTGTGTACAGATCTGGTCACCAAATTATAGGAAAGATGTCAACAAAATAGAGAGAGCACAGAGGAGATTTACTAGAATGTTACCTGGGTTTCATCACCTAAGTTACAGAGAAAGGTTGAACAAGTTAGGTCTTTATTCTTTGGAGCGTAGAAGGTTGAGGAGGGACTTGATAGAGGTATTTAAAATTATGAGGGGTATAGATAGAGTTGATGTGGATAGGCTTCTTCCATTGAGATGGAGATTAAAACAAGAGGACATGAATTGAGAGTTAACGGTCAAAAGTTTAGGGGTAACATGAGGGGGAGCTTCTTTACTCAGAGAGTGGTAGCTGTGTGGAACGAGCTTTCAGCAGAAGTGGTAGAGGTAGGTTTGATTCTGTCATTTAAGAAAAAATTGGATTATGTATATGGACAGGAAAGGAATGGAGGGTTATGGGCTGAGTGCAGGTAGATGGGACTAGGTGAGAGTAAGCGTTTGGCACGGACTAGAAGGACCCAGATGGCCTGTTTCCGTGATGTAATTGTTATATGGTTATATGGTTATGGTTGAAGAGTTAACTGAAGGCAATCGTCCTATGGAATTTTTTGCAAACTTTCTGGTTCAGTTACTTCCTGATATTTTTAAATCGACACCAATGATCGACCGAGCGCACAGAATACCTGGGAACAGAATGTTTACAAGCAAACCTCATTCAGTGCTAATCGCTTTTCGTGAGTTTCAAACAAAGGACCGTATTAATTCATGAATCTCATCGGAAAGGTATGATTGATTTTAATGGAAAAAAGATTAGATTCGTTGAAGATTTCTGAGCAGAGTTTATGAGGGAACGTGCTAAGCTCAAAAGCATCATGTCAAAGTTCTACATAAAAGCTTTTAAACCTTCCTTATGGTACCCGGCAAAGCTCAGAATTACACTGCAGGATGGATTGCAAAAATGGTTCCGTTCTAGTCTCCAGGACCAGGAATATTTAGAGTCAGTAAAGTGATTGCTTATTATTTGTTACATGAATAACTGCTTATCTTACCTTTGCTCAATTTTGTACTTAACTCTTTCTTTTTGAACTATTTAAGGATTTATTTTGAGAATAAGACTTTAATGAGTTAAAGTTTAAAAGTGTCATGTTAGAGCTGTTTAACAAAAACTTACATGAATAATTGTGTATTTTGCCTATGGCGAATCTTGTAGCAAATTTTCTTTCAGAAGCTCTTAAGGTTTTTCTTTGAGATTAAGATTTTAATAAGCTAATATTCTGTGTGTCCATATTATTTTATATTGTACTTACTTTTCTAGTCTTTTTTTTTGATACCAGAATTAACTGTCTCTTTATTATCTGTTGTTTTGACTAGGTTGGAATATTCTAACCTTGTAATTTATTTGGAGCTAAGCCAGCAGGATTTTTGGGGGGATGTCGTCATTAGTTGTAGGCGTTGACCTTCTTTGGTCAACTTTCTCTCTTTGGGAGGGGGGAGGGTGTTTGGGTTTTTTTTTCTTGGATGCTGTTTGGGACTTTTAGTTGAACCTGATGTTTGGTTTTCTTATGTCATAGTTCACTGTTTAACTTTATTAATCTTCTAAAGGATTATCCTTTTAATTTCTTTATAATCCATAAAATGGATTATAAAACTAAATTACTTAGTCTTAACATGAAAGGATTAAATCCTTTGAAACGAAATAAGATTTGCCTATATTAAAAAATTTAAGGTCCCAATTATTTTTTTTACAAGAAACACACGTATGTAATTCTGATATAACCATATAACAACTACAGCACAGAAAAAGGCCAACTCGGCCCTTCTAGTCCATGCCAAACTCTTACCCTATCCTAGTCCCACCAACCTGCACTCAGCCCATAACCCTCTATTCCTTTCCTGTCCATATATCTATCCAATTTAACTTTAAATGACAAACACTGAACCTGCCTCGACCACTTCTGCTGGAAGCTCGTTCCACACAGCTACCACTGAGTAAAGAATTTCTCCCTCATGTTACCCCTAAACTTTTGCCCATTAACTCTCAACTCATGTCCTCTCATTTGAATCTCCCCCACTCTCAAAGGAAAAAGCCTATCCACGTCAACTCTATCAATCCCCCTCATAATTTAAACACCTCTATCAAGTCCCTCCTCAACCTTCTACGCTCCAAAGAATAAAGACCTAACTTGTTCAATCTTTCTCTATAACTTAGGAGATGAAACCCAGGCAATATTTTAGTAAACCTCCTCTGTACTCTCTCAATTTTATTGACATCTTTCCTATAATTCGGTGACCAGAACTGTACACAATACTCCAAATTTGGTCTTACCAATGCCTTATTCAATTTCAACATTACATCCCAACTCCTATACTCAATGCTCTGATTAATAAAGGCCAGCATACCAAAAGCTTTCTTCACCACCCTATCCACGTAAGATTCCACCTTCAGGGAAACATGCACCATTATTCCTAGATCCCTCTGTTCTATTGCATTCTTCAATGCCCTACCATTTACCATGTATGTCCTATTTTGATTAGTCCTACCAAAATGTAGCACCTCACATTTATCAGCATTAAACTCCTTCTGCCATCTTTCAGCCCACTCTTCTAACTGGCCTAAATCTCTCTGCAAGCTTTGAAAATCTACTTCAGTACCCACAACGCCATCTATCTTAGTATCATCTGCATACTTACTAATCCAATTTACCACCCCATCATCCAGATCATTAACATATATCAGGGGTCCCCAACTTTTTTTGCACTGTGGACTGGTTTAATATTGACGATATTCTTGCGGACCGGCCGACCCGGGGTGGCGGGGGGTGGGGCTGGATTGCCAACGGACAAGAGTAGCAAATACGTTGTGCTCACCCAAAGACTACAATGACCATGAGGCCTCAGGTGGGCACCAGTGCGCATGCGTGTACCTGCCGATTTTTTTTCTCCACAAATCGTTTTTGCCGATTCTGTTCGGGGGGGGGTTAATCACGACCGAATATAGGTGATAAGTGGATAATACACTCAATTTCGTTTCTAAAAGGGTTTATCTAACGAACTTAATATTAAACACACAGCGCATATTTTCCTCGCATGAATATAGTGATCAGGGGAAGACAGGAGAGCTTGAAGTAAATGTTGAACGAACATTAGAAGTGGCAGAAGCAGGTTTGATATTATCATTTAAAGAAAATTTGGATAGGTATATGGACAGGAAAGGAATGGAGGGTTGTGGGCTGAGTGCAGGTCAGTGGGACTAGGTGAGAGGAGCGTTTGGCACGGACTAGAAGGGCCGAGATGGCCTGTTTCCGTGCTGTAATTGTTATATGGTTATATAAGGCACTTATAAGTCTACATCATCATAACATTTAAAGTAATGTTTGGATATTAAACACATGGCACATATTTTCCCCATATGAACATATAAAATCATTGCAACACACCAATATCGCTGAATCAGTGGGAGCCCTAGGCTTGTTTTCCTGCAACGAGACCGTCCCATCGAGGGGTGATGGGAGACAGCGATACTCAAAGGGGGTTCCTTATGTCCAGTCTATTCCGCAGTTTAGTTTTCGTTGCATTCATTGCAGAAAACTCCGCTTCGCAGAAAAATGTTGGAAATGGAAGCAACGTTTTCAGTGCTTTCGTGTCTATCTCTGGATATTCAGCCTTGACTTAGATCCAGAATGCCGGCAGAGATGTTATGTCAAACATACTTGTCAGCCTGCCGTCGTTTGCAAGCTTAAGGAGTTTATCTCCTTCCTGTGCTGATACGGATGACATGCGGGTAATGACCTCACGTGTGTTCAAGCTCAACAGTGGGCGTGACAGGGAATGAGGAAAGGTGCAGCTGACTCATATCGTCAAATCATATCGTTTCCTCGCGGCCTGGTAGCACATGCTTTGCGGCCCAGTGGTTGGGGACTGCTGTTATATATGACAAACAACACTGGACCCAGTACAGATCCCTGAGGCACACCACTACACACCCTCCTCCAATCTGACGCACAGTTATCCACCACTACTCTCTGGCATCTCCCATCTAGCCACAGCTGAATTCATTTTACTACTTCGATATTAATGTCTAACAATTGAACTTTCTTAACTAACCTTCCGTGTGGAACCTTGTCAAAGGCCTTACTGAAGTCCATTTAGACAACATCCACCGCTATACCCTCGTCAACTTTCCTAGTAACCTCATCAAAAATTTCAGTAAGATTTGTCAAACATGACCTTCCATGCACAAATCCATGTTGACTGCTCCTTATCAGACCCTGTCTATCCAGATAATTATATATACCATCTCTAAGAATACTTTCCATCAATTTACGCACCACTGACGTCAAACTCAGAGGCCGATAATTGCTAGGATTACTCTTAGAACTCCTTTTTAAACAATGGAACCACATGAGTAATACACCAATCCTCCGACACCATCCCCGTTTCTAATGCCATTGGAAATATTTCTGTCAGGGCCCCTGCTATGTCCACACTAACTTCCCTCAAGGTCCCAGGGAATATCTTGTCCGGACCCGGAGACTTATCCACATTTATATTCCTTAAAAGCTCAAGTACTTCCTCTTCTTTAATCATCATACTTTCCATAACTACTTTTCTTGTTTCCTTTACTTTACACAATTCAATATCCTTCTCCTTAGTGAAGATCGAAGAAAAGAAATTGTTCAAAATCTCCCCCATCTCTTGGCTCCGCACATAGCCGTCCACTCTGATTCTCTAAGGGACCAATTTTATCCCTCACTATCCTTTTGCTATTAACTGTAGAAACCCTTTGGATTTATTTTCACCTTACTTGCCAAAGCAGCCTTGTACCTTCTTTTAGCTTTTCTAATTTCTTTCTTAAGATTCTTTTTACATTCTTTATATTCCTCGAGTACCTCATTAACTCCAAGCTGCCTATATTTATTGAAGATCCCTCTCTTTTTCTGAACCAAGTTTCCAATATCCCTTGAAAACCATGGCTCTCTCAAACTTTTAACCTTTCCTTTCAACCTAACAGGAACAAAAAGACCCTGCACCCTCAAAATTTCACCTTTAAATGACCTCCATTTCTCTATTACATCCTTCCCACAAAACAAATTGTCCCAATCTACTCCTTCTAAAATCCTTTCACATCCTCTCAAAGTTAGCCCTTCTCCAACCAAAAATCTCAATCCTAGGTCCAGTCCTATCCTTCTCCATAATTATACTGGAACTAATGGTATTGTGATCATTGGACCCGAAGTGCTCCCCAAAACATACCTCCGTCACCTGCCCTACCTCATTCCCTAACAGGAGATCCAACACTGCCCCTTCTCCAGTTGGTAGCTCTATGTATTGCTGCAAAAAACTATGTTGCACACATTTGACTAACTCCAAACCATCCAGCCCTTTTACAGAATGGGCTTCCCAGTCTATGTGTGGAAAATTAAAATCTCCCACAAACACAACCTTGTGCTTGCTACAAATATCTACCATCTCCTTACAAATTTGCTCCTCCAGTTCTCGTTCCCCATTAGGTGGACTGTAATACACGCCTATAAGCGACACAACACCTTTCTTATTCCTCAATTCCACCTAAATAGCCTCCCTGGACGAGTCCACTAATCTATCCTGCCAGAGCACAGCTGCCATATTTTCTCTGACAAGCAATGCAATACCTCCCCCTCTTGCCCCTCCTATTCTATCACACCTGAAGCAACGAAATCCTGGAATATTTAGTTGCCAATCACACCCCTCCTGAAACCACGTTTCACTAATAGCTACAACATCATATTTCCAGTTATCAATCCATGCTCTAAGCTCATCCACCTTTCTTACTATGCTCCTAGCATTAAAATAGATGCATTTAAGAAACTCTCCACCTCCTACTCTCTGTTTATCCTTAATAGAGTAAACAACTTTATTACCTTTTTCTTCCTTGTCCCCTACATCTTTGGTGTGAATGCTCCTGATCTCTGTCCCCTGCCTATCCCTCACACACTATTTACTAGCTTTGTCTATTTGTGAACTAACCTCCTCTCTCCTAGTCTCTTTAATTTTTGATTCCCACATCGCCCCCAACCATTCTAGTTTAAAGTTACCTCAGAGGCCCTCACAAATCTCCCCGCCAGGATATTGGTCCCCCAGGATTCAAGTCTAACCTGCCCTTTTTGTACAGGTCACATCCGCGCCAAAAGAGGTCCCAATGATGCAAAAACTTGAATCCCTGCCCCCCTGCTCCAACCCCTCAGCCACACATTTATCCTCCACCTCATTGCATTCCTACTCTCACTGTCGCGTGGCACTGGCAGCAATCCCGAGATTACTATCTTTGCATTCCTTTCTCTCAACTCCCTTCCTAACTCTCTATATTCTCCTTTCAGGACCTCTTCCCTTTTCCAACCTATGTCATTGGTACCTATATGTACCACGACCTTTAGCTCCTCTCCCTCCCACTTCAGGATCTCTTGGACACGATCAGAATCATCCCGGACCCTGGCACCAGGGAGGCAAACTACCATCCGGGTCTCTGGACTGCGTCCACAGAATCACCCATCTGACCCCCTAACTATCAAGTCCCCTATTACTACTGCCCTCCTCTCCCTTTCCCTACCCTTCTGAGCTACAGGGCTGGACTCTGTGCTGGAGGCACGGCCACTGTTGCTTCCCCCAGGTAAGCGGCCCCCCCCCCCCAACAGTACTCAAACAGGAGTACCTATTGTCAAGGGGCACAGCCACAGCCAAAGGGGTACTCTCTATTACCTGATTCTTCCTATTCCCCCTTCTAACCGTGACCCACTTGTCTGCCTCCCATAGCCCCGGTGTGACCACCAGCCTGTAACTCCTCTCTATCAACTCCTCACTGTCTCTGACAAGACGAAGGTCATTGAGCTACAGCTCCAGTTCCCTAACGCGGTCTCTTAGCAGCTGCACCTCAATGCACCTTGCGCAGGAGTGGACGTCCGGGAGGCTAGGAGACTCCACGACCTCCCACATCCGGCACTGAGAACAACACCCTCACACTCATACTTCCCCCTCTCCTCAAATAACGAAAAATGAATACCAAACCTTCCTCGCCTCACCCGTTTCCGCCTAAGCCTGTTGAACCAAAGCCCTTAAGCCTTCACTCTGCTCCCATCTCACTCTGCAGCCCACAAATGACGCTGCCCGAGGCTGATAACTCACGCCTTTGTAGCCGATGGAGAGCATAACACTTTCACTCAAGCTTTCAGGCCAAAACTAGAGGTGTTTTGATTTTTATAGAAAATACAGTTCCTTTTGTTCAACACAAGGTTATTTCTGATACTAATGGATGATTTGTTATAGTATTAGGGAAGCGAGAGAATAAATTGTTGGTATTTGCCAATGCTTATGCCCCAAATATAGTTGATCCAGGATTCTTTGAGTGAATTTTTTCATTTTTGCCTGATCTGAGTGTGTATTCATTGGTGATTGCAGGAGACTTTAATTGCTGGTTAGACCCAGTTTTAGATCGGTCCTCTTCTAAACCAGTGACACTTAATAAATCAGCTTCATTTATCCATTCATTTTTAACAAAATGTGGTATTGTTGATATATGGCGTTTCTTATATCCAACAGATAGAGAATACTCGTTTCTCTCTCATGTTCATCATACATATTCCAGGATTGACTATCTTTTTATTGATAACCAAATGATTTCATTAGTTCGATCTTGTGAGTATCTTGCTATCCCTGACCATGCTCCTGTGCATTTATCCATAAATCTTCCTGGTTTCCTCAGACAAAGAGATTCTGGCGTTCTAATTTAACTCTGTTATTTGATAAGGATCTCTTAAAGTTCTTGGAGAGGCAAATCACTCTGTTTTTTGAAGAGAACACAAAAAGCCGTGTCATATGGGATGCTTTTAAAGCATTTATTAGAGGACAAATCATTTCTTATATTGCAAGTGTTAAGAGAAAAGCTAATAAAGAGAGGTTTAATTTAGCCAATCAGCTGAAACAATTAGATGAAGAATATGCTTTGACTTCAGATCCTGTTGTATAGAAAAAACGGGTTGAAATTAAAGCTAAATATGATTTTTTATTAACATACCCTATTGAAACTCAACTCCTAAAGGATAAAAGTCAATTTTATATTCATGAAGACAAAACAGGTAAATTATTGGCTAACAAAATTAAAACTTCTAGTGCTAAACGACAGATTAAAGAAATTTATAAAGCTAACGGTATCAGGACAACTGATCATTTAGAAATAAATGATAGTTTTAGAGAATATTATTCCAAACTTTATAGTTCTGATCTTCTTAAAGATAATACTGTAATGGATAACTTTTTAGACCAAATAAGTATCCCTGCACTTTCTGTTGATGACCAAAAACAGTTGGATCAATGTATTTCTCACAAAGAAATAGCTGAAGCTATACGCTCACTGCATTCAGGGAAAGCTCCAGGTCCTGATGCATTTTCTGGAGAATTTTATAACACTTTTTCTTCTTTGCTCATACCCCATTTATGTTCAGTTTTTTCAGATTCTTATAAGTCAGGTAGGTTGCTGCAATCTTTTTAAGAAGCTTCTAATTCGCTTATCCTTAAAAAAAAAAGAAACCCAACTGAATGTTCTTCATATAGACCAATTTCCTTACTTAATGTTGATGCTAAAATTTTATGCAAAGTTCTGGCCTGTAGGATGAAAAATATCTTACCATCTATCATTTCTGATGATCAGACTGATTTTATTAAAAATCAATATTCTCATTTTAATATTCGTCAATTATTAAATGTTATTTATTCTCCTTCCAAGTAGATATCAGAGTGGGTGATATCCTTAGATGCTGAGAAGGCTTTTGATCGGGTTGAATGGCAATAATTATTTAAAATCTTAGAAAAATTTAATTTTGGTTCCAACTCTATTCAACGGATTAAATTACTGTATTTATCCCCTTTTGCTCAGGTTCTTACTAATTCTCAAAATTCTAAACCATTTAAACTTCAACGTGGAACCAGACAAGGTTGCCCTTTGAGTCCTTTGCTTTTTGACCTGGCTTTAGAACCTTTAGCTATTGCTTTTCAAGAATCTAATGATATCACTGGTATTTTACGGAAGGGTACTATCCACAAAGTTTCACTTTATGCGGATGATTTATTGCTTTACATTTCTAATGTCGAAACTTCATTACATTCTGCGCTTTCTTTACTCTCGTTTTAGTCAGTTTTCTGGATATAAACTGAACCTACACAAGAGTGAACTTTTTCCTTTGAATATTTTGCCATTAACTGATATTAACCTTCCTCCTAAAACTGTAAGAAACCAATTCACTTATTCGAGTGTAACAATTACTAAGAATTATAAATACTTATTTAAAGAAAGTTTTCTTACTTTATTAAATTATATATAAAGAACATTATCAAATTGGTCGCCTCTTTCATTATCGATTGGCCAAAATAATTCTATTAAAATGAATGTTTTACCTAAATTTATATACCTCTTTCAGGCGTTACCCGTTTTTATTCCTTGACTCTCTGGACTCTGTTTTATCCTATATATGGAAAAACAAATGAACTCGATTGGATAAAGTCCATCTCCAGAAGTTAAAAAGAATGGAGGTTTAGCTTTACCAAATTTTATGTTTTATTACCAGGCAGCTAATATACAGAATCTCACGTTTTGGTTATACTATATTAATCACGAGGACTGTCCTGGGTGGGTTTCTTTAGAAGCTAACTTGGTTAATAAATTTTCTATTATCTCCCTATTGGGATCTTCACTTCCTTTATCCTTAAGTAAGATAACTGAAAATGTGGTAGTCAAACACACTTTGAGGATTTGGATACAATTTAGAAAACACTTTGGTTTACTGAGATTCTCCCTTTCTAGCCCCATTAAAAAAAATTTTTTTAAGCCTTCTATGACAGACTTAGTCTTTAAATAATGGGAAAGATTGGGCATTACATGCTTCTGGGATCTGTTTGTGGGAGGAAGTCCTTCTTCGTAGGAACAATTATCAACTAAATATAGTTTACCAAAAACCCATTTTTTTCGGTACTTACAAATTAGAGATTTTCCGTGATCTCAATTATATACATTTCTTAATAGACCTGATAAGAAAGTATTAGATGAAATTCTTAATATGAAACCATTCTACAATGGTTCAATATTCAATATTTATGGTATGTTGTTGGGAATGAGAAATGATTCTTTAGACGAGATTAAAAATCTTTGGGAACAAGATTTACAGACCTCAATTTCTGAAGAAACTTAGAATGAGATTTTTAAATTGGTTAATACTTCATCGTTATGTGCTCGTCATTCCCTCCTAAAATTTAAAGTGGTTCATAGGGCTTATGTGACCAAGGATAAGTTATTTCATTTTTATAGGGATATATCTCCCTACTGTGATTGGTGTAACAATAGAGAAGCTTCACTTATTCATATGTTTTGGACGTGCCCAAGTCTTGGAAAATACTGGAAGGAAGTATTTCAAACTTTTTCTGTACTCTTTAAAGTAAATTTTAAGCCTAATCCTTTGACTGCCCTATTTGGTACAGTTGGAAGGAAAGAAATCATTTTGAAGATGCTCAGTGGTTACGGGATGTTATGGCATGCCTAAATTTAGAAAAGATTCATTGTTCAATTTCTGAATCTAACCAAGATTTTCAAAATTTGTGGGGGCCATTTTTAAATTATTTTCACAATCTTTGACTTCTTGTTAAAATATAGAAGTTGGTTAATAGTATATTTTATTACTTGATTAAGTTTTTTCTTTCTTTTTTTTCCCAAACAGCTTCAACTTTGGTGTAGGTCCCTTTTTAAAAAAAATTTTGAAAGAACAATTGCAGTAGATTACTAGGGTAGGAATTTCCTTCAGGAAACCATGCTGGCTTTGGCCTATCTTGTCATGTGCCTCCAGGTACTCCGTAATCTCATCCCTAACTATCAATTCCAACAACTTCCCAACCAATGATATCAGGCAAACAAGTTTATAGTTTCCTTTCTGCTGCCTGACATCCTCCTTTTTTTTTAATATAATTTTTATTAAGTTTTCAAAATGAATACATGGAAAGATAATATCTACCCTCCCCCCTCCCCTTAACCCTCCCCCCCACCATATATACTCCTACCTAAAAAAGAAAAGAGTGAAAAAAAAAAGAACCGCCTGGATATTGGAAGGTTTCCACATGCTCCATGGGATTCAAAATAAATTTAGTATAGTTATTTGTTAGTTTCCCCAAGAGACTAAGATCTTTATCGGAGCAATTAAATATGCCATCCTATCTTTTGTAGATAAGGGCGCCAAATATTCAAAAATGTTTCATATTTATCTCTTAAATTATAAGTAATTTTTTCCAGAGGAATAGAATTAGCCATTTAATTGTTCCAACGATTCATAATTGAATACGAATCAGATTTCCAAGTAACTGCTATAGTCTTCTTAGCTACTGCCAATGCAATTTTTATAAATTCTTTCTGATATTTATTCAGTTTAAGTTTCGGCTTTATCCCTTCAATGTCACCTAGTAGAAATAATACAGGGTTACGGAACTGGAGCTGCAGCTCGATGACCTTCGTCTGGTCAGGGAGAGTGAGGAGGTAATAGAGAGGAGTGGAAGGCAGGTGGTCACGCCGGGGCCACAGGAGGCAGACAAGTGGGTCACGGTTAGGAGGGGGAAGGGGAAGAGTCAGGTAATAGAGAGTACCCCAGTGGCTGTGCCCCTTAACAACAGGTACTCCTGTTTGAGTACTGTTGGGGAGGACAGCTTACCCGGGAGAAGCGACAGTGGCCGTGCCTCCGGCACAGAGTCTGGCCCTGTAGCTCAGAAGGGTAGGGCAAGGAAGAGGAGGGCAGTTGTGATAGGGGACTCGATAGTAAGGGGGTCAGATAGGTGATTCTGTGGACGCAGTCCGGAGACCCGAATGGTAGTTTGCCTCCCTGGCGCCAGGGTCCGGGATATTTCTGATCGTGTCCAAGATATCCTGAAGTGGGAGGGTGAGGAGCCAGAGGTCGTGGTACATATAAGTACCAATGACATAGGTAGGAAAAGGGATGAGGTCCTGAAAGGAGAATATAGGGAGCTAGGAAGGGAGTTGAGAAAAAGGACCGCAAAGGTAGTAATCTCGGGATTACTGCCTGTGCCACGCGACAGTGAGAGTAGGAATGCGATGAGGTGGAGGATAAATGCGTGGCTGAGGGATTGGAGCAGGGGGCAGGGATTCAAGTTTTTGGATCATTGGGACCTCTTTTGGCGCAGGCGTGACCTGTACAAAAAGGACGGGTTACACTTGAATCCTAGGGGGACCAATATCCTGGCAGGGAGATTAGCGGGGGCTACTGAGGTGACTTTAACCTAGAATGGTTGGGGGGTGGGAATCAAATTAAAGAGGCTAGGCGTGAAGAGGTTAGTTCACAACAGAGGGATGGGAACCAGTGCAGAGAGACAGAGGGGTGTAAAGTGAGGGTAGAAGCAAAAAGTACAAAGGAGATAAGTAAAAGTGGCAGGCCGACAAATCCAGGGCAAGCATTAAAAAGGGCCACTTTTCAACATAATTGTATAAGGGCTAAGAGAGTTGTAAAAGAGCGCCTGAAGGCTTTATGTGTCAATGCAAGGTGCATTCGAATAAGGTGGATGAATTGAAAGTGCAGATTGTTATTAATGATTATGATATAGTTGGGATCACAGAGACATGGCTCCAGGGTGACCAGGGATGGGAGCTCAACGTTCAGGGATATTCAATATTCAGGAGGGATAGACATGAAGGAAGGGGAGGTGGGGTGGCGTTGCTGGTTAAAGAAGAGATTAACGCAATAGAAAGGAAGGACATAAGCCGGGAAGATGTGCTGCGTAACACTAAGGGGCAGAAGACACTGGTGGGAGTTGTGTACAGGCCACCTAACAGTAGTTGTGAGGTCGGAGATGGTATTAAACAGGAAATTAGAAATGTGTGCAATAAAGGAACAGCAGTTATAATGGGTGACTTCAATCTACATGTAGACTGGGTGAACCAAACTGGTAAAGGTGCTGAGGAAGAGGATTTCTTGGAATGTATGCGGGATGGTTTTTTGAACCAACATGTCGAGGAACCAACTACAGAGCAGGCTATTCTGGACTGGGTTTTGAGCAATGAGGAAGGGTTAATTAGCGATCTTGTCGTGAGAGGCCCCTTGGGTAAGAGTGACCGTAATATGGTGGAATTCTTCATTAAGATGGAGAGTGACATAGTTAATTCAGAAACAAAGGTTCTGAACTTAAAGAAGGGTAACTTTGAAGGTATGAGACGTGAATTAGCTAAGATAGACTGGCAAATGACACTTAAAGGATTGACGGTGGATAGGCAATGGCAAGCATTTAAAGGTTGCATGGATGAACTACAACAATTGTTCATCCCAGTTTGGCAAAAGAATAAATCAAGGAAGGTAGTGCACCCGTGGCTGACAAGAGAAATTAGGGATAGTATCAATTCCAAAGAAGAAGCATACAAATTAGCCAGAGAAAGTGGCTCACCTGAGGACTGGGAGAAATTCAGAGTTCAGCAGAGGAGGACAAAAGGCTTAATTAGGAAGGGGAAAAAAGATTATGAGAGAAAACTGGCAGGGAACATAAAAACAGACTGTAAAAGCTTTTATAGATATGTAAAAAGGAAAAGACTGGTAAAGACAAATGTAGGTCCCCTGCAGACAGAAACAGGTGAATTGATTATGGGGAGCAAGGACATGGCAGACCAATTGAATAATTACTTTGGTTCTGTCTTCACTAAGGAGGCCATAAATAATCTTCCAGAAATAGTAAGGGACAGAGGGTCCAGTGAGATGGAGGAACTGAGCGAAATACATGTTAGTAGGGAAGTGGTGTTAGGTAAATTGAAGGGGTTGAAGGCAGATAAGTCCCCAGGGCCAGATGGTCTGCATCCTAGAGTGCTTAAGGAACTAGCCCAAGAAATAGTGGATGCATTAGTGATAATTTTTCAAAACTCGTTAGATTCTGGACTAGTTCCTGAGGATTGGAGGGTGGCTAATGTAACCCCACTTTTTAAAAAAGGAGGGAGAGAGAAACCGGGGAATTATAGACCGGTTAGCCTAACGTCGGTGGTGGGGAAACTGCTGGAGTCAGTTATCAAGGATGTGATAACAGCACATTTGGAAAGCGGTGAAATGATCGGACAAAGTCAGCATGGATTTGTGAAAGGAAAATCATATCTACCGAATCTCATAGAATTTTTTGAGGATGTAACTAGTAGAGTGGATAGGGGAGACCCAATGGATGTGGTATATTTGGATTTTCAAAAGGCTTTTGACAAGGTCCCACACAGGAGATTAGTGTGCAAACTTAGGGCACACGGTATTGGGGGTAAGGTATTGGTGTGGGTGGAGAATTGGTTAGCAGACAGGTAGCAAAGGGTGGGAATAAACGGGACCTTTTCAGAATGGCAGGCGGTGACTAGTGGGGTACCGCAAGGCTCAGTGCTGGGACCCCAGTTGTTTACAATATATATTAATGACTTGGATGAGGGAATTAAATGCAGCATCTCCAAGTTTGCGGATGACACGAAGCTGGGTGGCAGTGTTAGCAGTGAGGAGGATGCTAAGAGGATGCAGGGTGACTTGGATAGGTTGGGTGAGTGGGCAAATTCATGGCAGGTGCAATTTAATGTGGATAAATGTGAAGTTATCCACTTTGGTGGCAAAAATAGGAAAACAGATTATTATCTGAATGGTGGCCGATTAGGAAAAGGGGAGGTGCAACGAGACCTGGGTGTCATTATACACCAGTCATTGAAAGTGGGCATGCAGGTACAGCAGGCGGTGAAAAAGGCGAATGGTATGCTGGCATTTATAGCGAGAGGATTCGAGTACAGGAGCAGGGAGGTACTACTGCAGTTGTACAAGGCCTTGGTGAGACCACACCTGGAGTATTGTGTGCAGTTTTGGTCCCCTAATCTGAGGAAAGACATCTTTGCCATAGAGGGAGTACAAAGAAGGTTCACCAGATTGATTCCTGGGATGGCAGGACTTTCATATGAAGAAAGACTGGATGAACTGGGCTTGTACTCGTTGGAATTTAGAAGAATGAGGGGGGATCTGATTGAAACGTATAAGATCCTAAAGGGATTGGACAGTCTAGATGCAGGAAGATTGTTCCCGATGTTGGGGAAGTCCAGAACGAGGGGTCACAGTTTGAGGATAGAGGGGAAGCCTTTTAGGACCGAGATTAGGAAAAACTTCTTCACACAGAGAGTGGTGAATCTGTGGAATTCTCTGCCACAGGAAACAGTTGAGGCCAGTTCATTGGCTATGTTTAAGAGGGAGTTAGATATGGCCCTTGTGGCTACGGGGGTCAGGGGGTATGGAGGGAAGGCTGGGGCGGGGTTCTGAGTTGGATGATCAGCCATGATCATAATAAATGGCAGTGCAGGCTCGAAGGGCCGAATGGCCTACTCCTGCACCTATTTTCTATGTTTTCTATGTTTTCCTATGTTACGTGGAAATTGAGTTCCAGTAATTTGTTCCAATAAGACTCTTAAATTTATCTAAAACGGTTGAATTTTTGAACAAGACCAAGTAGAATGTAAGGAAGTACCAATTTCTTGATTACACCGAAAGCATTTATCGGATAGATTTGAATTTAATCTATTTATTTTTTGTGGTGTAATATATAATTAGTGTAAAAAACTATATTGTACTAATCTAAGTCGAACATTTATTGTATTTGTCATACAGTCAAGACACAGTCTTAACCAAATTGTTTCATCAATATTAATATTCAGATCCGTTTCTCATTTTTGTTTTGACTTGTGGATTCCTTGTTTAATTGTCTGTTTTTGAATCAAATTATACATACAAGAAATAATTTTTTTAATTTTCCCTTTTTGAATTAAAATTTCAATTTCATTAGGTTTTGGCAAAAACATTGTTTGACCCAGCTTGCCTTTTAAGTAAGCCCTTAATTGAAGGTAACAAAAAAAAGTGTTATTTGCTATTTTATATTTATCCTTTAGTTGTTCAAGTGACATCAATATACCTCGTTCATAACAGTCTCCTATAAATCTAATCCCTTTTTGGTACCAATTATATAAAAGTTGATTGTCCATTGTAAAAGGAATAAGTCTGTTTTGGAACAAAGGTCTCCTTGCTAATAAAGATTTCTGTATTTTATTATCAACATTTATCTTATTCCATAGATCAATCAAATGTATTAATTTAGAAGATTCTTTCTTTTCCCGTATCCATTTAGATTCCCATTTATATATAAAATCTTCAGGTCTATTTTCTCCTATCTTGTCTAATTCTATTTTAATCCACGCTGGTTTTCGATCATCGAAGAAAGATGCAATAAATCTAAGTTGATTTGCTTTATAATAATTCTTAAAGTTTGGAAGTTGTAACCCTCCTAACTCAAATTTACATGTCAATTTTTCCAATGATATTCTTGACATCTTACCTTTCCAAAGAAATTTTCTCACACATTTATTTAACTCTTGATAAAATTGTATTGGTAATGTTTGAAACAAATACTGTAATCTAGGAAATATATTCATTTTTACAACATTGACTCCACCTACTAATGTTATTGGTAGTATCATCCATTTGTCAGGATCTTCTTGAATTTTTTTCAGTAGTGGTAAATAATTAAATTCATATAAATTCTTTACATCATTATCAAATCTTATACCTAATACTTTATACCGTTTACCAGCCATCTAAATTGGGTTGCTAATCGACATTGGCTATAGTCTCCTTTAGTAAGAGGTAAAATTTCACTTTTATCCCAATTTATTTTATAACCTGATACCTTCCCATATTCATCCAATCTAGAAGATAATTTATGTAACGAATGTTGTGTGTTTGTTAAGTAAATCAAAACATCATAAGCAAAAAGATTAATTTTATATTCCTCCTGGTTAACTCTAAAACCCATAATATCTGGATCAATTCTAATTAGTTCTGCTAATGGCTCTATCGCCAATACAAATAAAGCAAGTGATAATGGACAACCTTGTCTAGTTGACCTTTTTAACTGGAATGGTGTTGAAATTTGAGAATTTGTCACTATTTTAGCATTAGGGTTAGTATTTTAAGTTTTAATCCAATTTATAAAAGATATTCCTAACCCATATTTTTCTAATACTTTAAATAAAAAATCCCATTCCAATCTATCAAATGCTTTTTCTGCATCCAAGGCTACTACTATACTCTTTTTCTCCCTTTTTTGTGCCAAATGAATTATACTGAGTAGCCGAGGTTACATTATCTGCCAATTGTCTATTTTTAATAAATCCTGTTTGATCCATATGTATTAATTTTGGTAAATACTTAGATAATCTATTCGATAAAATTTTTGCTATTATTTTATAATCCATATTCAATAAAGAAATAGGCCTGTATGATGTTAGTTTCATAGGATCTCTGACTTATTTTGGCAGTACTATTACAATCGCTGTTGAAAAAGATTCTGGGAGTTTATGTATTTTTTCTGCTTGAAGTATTAGCTCCATAAAGGGAAGAAATAATAAATCTTTGAACTTTTTATAAAATTCAGGTGGAAAACCATCTTCTCCTGGAGATTTATTACTTTGGAATGATCCTAAAGCTTCTTACCTCTTTTAATGTAAAAGGCATATCTAATCCCTTCTGTTCTTCCGAATTCAATTTTGGAAGAGTTCCTTGTGATAAAAACCTTTCTATCTCATTAACATCATTTTGTGATTCTGATTGATATAATTCAGAATAGAAACTTTTAAAGGTTTCATTTATTTCTAAAGGTTTACAACTTATTTTATTTGCACTTGTTCTAATTGCATTTATTGTTTTGGAAGCTTGCTCTGTTTTCAACTGCCAATCAAGAATTTTATGGGCTCTCTCACCTAACTCATAATACCTTTGCTTAGTTCTTATGATTGCTTTTTCCATTCTGTATGTCTGAAGCATATTATATTGTAACTTCTTATTGACAAGTTGCCTTCGTTTTTCTTCTGACATACGTCTTTGAGATTCTTTTTCTAATTTTGTAATCTCTTTTTCCAATTGACCTAGTTCTGCCAAATATTCTTTCTTGATTTTAGACATATAACTTATTATCTGGCCCTTCAAATATGCTTTCATCACATCCCATAATATAAACTTATTATCCACTGAATGAAAATTTGTATCCAAAAAAAATTGGATCTGCTTTTTCATAAAATCACAGAAATCTTGACGTTTTAATAATGTTGAATTAAATCTCCATCTATAAGCCACTTCTTCCTTATCAGTCATTATTATTGTCATTAATAGAGGAGAATGATCTGACAATATTCTTGCTTTATATTCCATATTTTTCACTCTGTGTTGAATATGCATTGATCACAGGAAAAGATCTATCCTTGAATAAGTTTTACGTCTATGAGAATAGAACGAATAGTCTCTTTCTTTAGGATTGATTCTTCTCCATATATCAATCAAATTTAAATCTTTCATCAATGATAAAGTTAGATTTACTACCTTCGATTTTGTATCAGCCTTAGTTGATCTATCTAAGACTGGGTCTAAGCAAAAATTAAAATCTCCTCCTATTAATATTTTTTCATGTGCATCAGCCAAATTCAAAAAAGCTTCTTGTATGAATTTTGCATCATTTTCATTTGGTGCATAAATATTCATAAAAGTCCATAATTCAGAGAAAGTTGACAATGTATAATCACATATCTCCCCGCAGAATCGGTTATTACATTTTGTATTCTAATTGGTAACGCTTTATTGATCAAAATTGCTACTCCCCTCGCTTTTGAATTAAATGAAGCTGCAACAACACTACCCACCCAATCTCTCTTTAATTTCTGATGTTCTGTTTCTGTTAAATGCGTTTCCTGTAAGAAGGCTAAATCTATCTTCATTTTCTTAATATGTGTTAAGATTCTTTTTCTTTTCACTGGTCCATTAAGCCCATTACCATTAAAACTCAAAAAATTCAATAAATTAGTCATTATTCTTAACAAAGTTACTCCAATCTAAAACATTACTTAGCTTCTCAACTCTCATAGTTCCTTGGGAAATCTCTTTGAACTTCACCATGTTGCTATGTGTTTCCCTCCCCATCATCCAGGCAAAAATAAAAAAATAAAGGATAGATAAGATACAAAAAAAGAAAAAACAAAATGTTGTGAATGAAAGGATACACAACACTACCCCCCTCCATTTTGCAGGTCGTGGCTAAAGCCACACTTGCACACGTGATTAACGTAGCAATTGGTCAGTGCTTCTTCCAGCTAACAAAAAAAAATTATACATATATATAAAAAAATTTAATGTTACTATTCCCAACTAGTATTCCTCAAATTTTAACCTTTCTTCCCCTCCCTGATATAATTAATAATATATTTATATATTCATCCACCTTCAAAAATCCAACAAGTCCATTCTTTGACCCAGTCTTCATCTTCAATCCATCTCGCTCCCCTGGGTTTGTTCTTGTATCTGGTGAATATTCAGAGAAACTCGCACAAACTGCTCTGCTTTCCGGTAATCATCAAAAAATCTTTTTTGTCCACCAGCCAAAAAAATCTTCAAGGTTGCAGGATAACGCAATATAAATTGATAACCGTGATCCCACCATTTTTTTCACTGGATTAAATTTCTTCCTTCTCTTCAAAAGTTCATAACTTATATCAGGGTAGAAAAAAATTTTGTTCCCTTCAACCATCAATGGCCCTTTTCTCTTCTTGGCAGCTTGGGCAGCTGCCTGTAGAATCCTTTCTTTGTCCTGAAATCTTAAGAATTTTATTAAAATTGATCGTGGATATTGGTCATCTTGTGGTTTTGGTCTGAGAGTTTTATGTACCGTCTCAATTTCCATTGATCAGTCTTCCTCTTTCATTTGCAAAACTTCTGGGATCCATCTTTGAAAAAATTCTATTGGATTGTCTCCCTCCATACCTTCTTTAAGACCAACAATTTTAATATTATTACGTCTACTGAAATTTTCCAACACGTCCACTTTCTCCAAGAGTCGATTTCTTTCCGTGTTCCAGACAAGCAGATCAATTTCTGTTTTATCCACTCTATCATTAATATGCTCCATTGTTATTTCCATCTTCTGAAGCTTCTTATCCATTTTATCCTGTCTTTTCATAGCTTTATTATAGCCCATCTTCATGTCTCTAAGCTCTGCTCTTACTTTTCTTAGTTCAGCCGTTAACTGCAATAAAGCCTCTCTTATGCCTCCGTTATCTCCTTTACTTCCAGTCTCTTCCAGTTCTCCCTCCTCTTCTTCATCTGTATTCTCTGCGGTATCCAATTCTGACTCTGAGTCACTTTCAGTTGCAGTGGCTGTCGGTTCTTGTAGTTTGAGTTGTGTCGATTTGCGCATGCACATTTCCGGCATCTTCTTCCGAGAGACCGCTACCGCTGCCATTGCTCCCTGTTCTACGCCGGGGATAGAATGCATCTCCTCCGAAGGAGATCCAACCTGAGTCCAAGGCTCCATCGCTGCAGTAGGCCCTTTTTTCTTCCCATCTCGTGGCGGCTTCGCAACAACAGACTTCTTCTGTTGCGGTTTACGAGGCATATTGTAAAGTAGTCTTGCAAAGTTATAAATAGTTTTCGGAAAGTATTTATTAACTTTGTTTTGTTTAAACGGTACTTTGCTGATTCTTTACGGGAGAGCTGGATTTACACGTCTCAATCCCACGTCATCACGTGACGCCCGCCGACATCCTTCTTAAACAGCAGAGTAAGATTTGCAATTTTCCAGTCACCCACAGTACAATGCTAGAATCTATCGATTCTTGAACTATCGTTGTTAATGCCTCCACAATCTCTCTTGCTATGTCCTTCAGAACCCAAAGGTGCATTCCATCAGGTATAGATTTATCCACCCTCAGACCATTAAGCTTCCTGAGCACTTTCTCAGTTGTAATTTTCACTGCATATACTTCACTTTTCTGACACCCTTGAATGCCCAGTATACTGCAGATGACTTTCACTGTGAAGACTGATGCAAAATACGCATTCAGTTCCTCTGCCATCTTCAAATCTCCTTACAATATCTACAGGCAACACACATCAAAGTTGCTGGTGAACGCAGCAGGCCAGGCAGCATCTATAGGAAGAGGCGCAGTCGACGTTTCAGGCCGAGACCCTTCGTCCTGACGAAGGGTCTCGGCCTGAAACGTCGACTGCACCTCTTCCTATAGATGCTGCCTGGCCTGCTGCGTTCACCAGCAACTTTGATGTGTGTTGCTTGAATTTCCAGCATCTGCAGAATTCCTGTTGTTTACAATATCTACAGTGTCATTTTCTGTTGGTCCTCCATCTACCATCAACTCTCTTTACCCTTTATATACCTAAAGAAGCTCTTAGTATCTTCTTTGGTATTAGTCAACAGCTCCCTTTCATAATTCGTCTTTTCCTTCCTAATGACCTTCTTAGTTTCCTTCTACAAGTTTTTAAAAGCTTCTAATCCTCTATTTTGCCACTAACTTTGGCCTCTCTTTTGCTTTTACTTTGGCTCTGTCTTCACTTGACAGCCACAGTAGTGTCCTTCTTCCCTTTTGAAAATTTATTCTAATTTGGAATATATCTGTCTTGCACTTCCCTCATTTTTCGCAGAAACTCCAGCCATTGCTACTCTGCTGTCCCTCCTAATAGTGTTCCTTTCTAGTCAACCTTGGCCTGTTCCCCTCTCATTCCATTGTAATTTGCTTTATTCCACTGAAATACCGACATATTGGAATTTAGTTTCTCCTTCTCAAATTCCAAAGTGAACTTGATCATATTATAATCACCATTCCCTAAGGGTTCCTTAACCTTAAACTCCTTTATCACCGCTGGATAATTGCAAACCACCCAATGGGCCCTTTTGTTTATTTTCTTTCATTTCTTATGCTAGACCTAAGGAGTAGGTATTATTAGATACCCATGAGTGAAGCTGTCAAAGTGAAGATGGCATTCATATGTCCATTCTTTCAGTTTGAAAGAATGCCCCAGGGAATATCAGGAACACCAGCTGCTTTCCAGCATGTGATGAAATTTTAAGGGTATTGGGGACGTATGAAATAATGCTTGGACTCTTGTAAATAATGGGTTAAAATTAAGTGTCAACTTATGTGTGCTCTGTTCTGGATAGTTTACAAATTTCTATTTGTCCTTCACTGAGGAAACTGCCTTTGCCTTGTTTACATTAACAACTCACAGATGTCTCTTGACAACGATATAGGAGGCTAGGTTCACACAGGTTGCACACACCATGCCTTATGATTTTACACCACTAAGCTAAGTTCCCTCATTTGTTTAGGGGAAAAGGGAGGACCTACTAATAAGACAAGAATGAACATCTGTCTGTAATTAAAACCTTCATTTAGTGGACTCTCTTATCTAAGTAATTAAGTTTTGCTCCAACTGACTTGGTGGGAATACCTGTTGAACTAAGTGCTCTTTGTCTCTTTAGTTCCACAAATTGTAACATTTCTGCATGTTAGACAGAGGTCTGTTGCGAGCTCCTACAGGGAGAGGAACACTGTCCCTCTGGTATGCAGCTCTGAGCCTCTCGCCGGCTGAATCTGAACAAATAAACTGGTGAAAAGGATAAAGTAAAGAACTGTTTGTGGTGTGGTTATTGGTCCAGTGAATTTAAGTTTACACTTTTCATGGGGATATGAACTTGCTCGAGGTAATGGTGTACCTGAATGATCTAACAGCCTTTGGGTTCACCCTTGAAGAGAAGAGGCTACTGAAGGTGCTAGGCCACCTGAAAGCACAAGAGTTAAAGCTGTCACTGGATTTGCCAGTTCTGCAAGACATCTGCCAGCTAGGTTGAGCACATAGTCTCAAAGGATGGAATAGCTATGGATCCGTCAAAGATAGAAGTGGTGACCACATGACCAAGGCCCAAGAATGTGAGTGCTCTACAGTCATTCCATGGATTCTACCCCCACTGGGGAAGAAATGGAGGGTGGCAAAAGGAAAGGATAGTAAAGATTATCTTAGCCCTTTGGGGCGAGATGGGGTGCAAAATGTGAAGAGGCCTTCTAGTTGCTGAAGGAGCTGCTGACAAAGACGCCTGTGTTGGTTTTTGCAAACCCCCAATTAGCGTACGTACTCCATACAGACACAAACCAAGAGTTTAGGGGGCTTTCTATATCAGCATCAGAGCACAGGATTGAGACCTGTTGCTTTTGTCACCATCTGAATGAAACTACCCAACACACAAATTGGAGCTTCTAGTGTTGAAATGGGCTGTGGTGGATGTCAAATGTTAGTCTATTTGGTACTAAGTTTGTGATGGGGACCATCAATAATTCAGTGACTTATATCCTGACCTCAATGAAACTGAACGCCGCAGGCCATGGAACTGGAGCACTGATGCTGATGTGTTGCCTCGACGTGCGCATGAAGGGCTAGACAGGAATGGAGAGTGGGAGACAATTCCTACATCTGGAATTAAGGCAGTATGCCATGGGGAAATCCACAAGCAAAGCTAGGGCAGGATAGAGCCATGGATCACTTGGAAGCTTATGTTTGAGCCATTCCACAAGCTTACTACAACTTGACCGTTCTGAATAGAAAGCAGTTTCCTCAATTGAATCCAGGAGGGCAGCTGCGCTCAGTGAGATTACCTTTGTAAAGGTACCGTTTGATAATCTTGTTGTGTAAGGGGATATGGCCCGAGTTGAAAACACCCTGCCATACGTCTACTGCTGAGAAAATGGAACAAATTGAAGTTGAGGAACCAGATTCTATACAGGGTCCGACATGCATGGGTGATCCCGGTTGGTTTTGCATGAGAAGCATCAGGGGATTGTATTGAAGTCACTTCATGATGATTCAGGTCATTCGGGGTTTGACAAGACCTATGGATTGGTCAAAGATCAGTCCGACTGACCCTAATTGAAACCAGAATTGAAAGAGTACTGTAAGTCGTGCATGTGATGTTTTCAGAGGAAGACTACAAGGGCCAATCCTTTATCCTATTAGCAGAGTGTGGGGCCATTTGATCAGAGGGCGCTCACAGTGGCCGAAGTGTTATGGGAAAGTATTTAGTTTATAATAGCCTAGCCAGACAATTAGATAAAGGATTTTGATAGTATGCCTGTACATGAGTTACAAAAGGTGCAGGAATTAAGGCCAGTAAGTTAAGAGCACGTTGGAGCCAGAAGCATGGCACCACTTGCAGGTTGCCTCCAGGGCATCTTACACATGTCAGGCACTGATGGAAACAATGCATTTCACCATGTTTCAATGCACATGGTTAAACCTTTAAAATGGTATTCAAAACCAAACAATAATTGCTTCCTCAGACACATACACAAATACCAAATCAAATTTAACCATTAAGTTATTCACAATTAAGGCTACCCATGGAAATAAATGATAACATGTACAATCTTTGGAACATCAATGCATTTGAATGGAAAATCCTAAAGGTAATGCAATCAATCCAGTTCATCATGGGTAAAACCTTCCCAACCATTGAGCATCAGTCATCAGAGATCCTCACCACCCAGGTCTTTTCTCACTGCTGCCATCAAGTTGGTACAGACTAGGTTCTACTTCATTCTATCAGCTAGAAGTGTTCACTATTAAGTTTAAACATTTGGAATAAACCGGTTTCAAAGGGAAGCAGTTAACATTCTGCGATTTAAAAAAAATCAGGCTAAGAGCATCCTAATGTCACCCAGCAAAGAAATGAAAAATAGAATTGCATTTATATACCATTAAGAACCTTAAAAATATCTCAAACTCATTTTTGTAGTCTAAACCCCAATCAAAAGAAACAGCATATGCAACTAGCTGACTTTGGCCATGTCAGGTCCAATTACGATGAAATGCACACTGTATTCCAGTCTATTATAGTTTGGATATAGCAATGAAGAAAGAAAAACACTCCTCTGGCAGGGAACCTTCTACAGATGAACTACTTCATGATCAGCAAAATTAAAATCTAGAGTTGATTGCAGCCTGCATAATTATCACAATTTTAGACCATAGCTTTTTGTGAATCAATTATCCAACCCTTAAAAGCACACAATGAAATTGTTATTCAAAGAAAATAGAGCCAGTACCTTTTATGTATTAGTCATATTGAAATACAAGCCTAGAATAATAAACACAAACAGTATCCCCAAAATGGGAAAATAAAACTGCTGGCCTTACAGAATTGCTCCCAACTTGCTTCAGGAAGCAGTCCTACTTCCAAAACCAGCATCTGATCTGATCTAAATGCACAACACATCTTAGTGAGAAATGTTGAGATGTACAAAACTTCTTAGAATGAACCTTGTTTTGTGCACATTTTGTATTTCACAGCAGTGAGCTGGTCAAAATATAAATAGATAATCTCAGCTGTGAAATGGTTTGCTGTTACTCATATCAGACTCCAGCACAAAGAAAGCCGATCAGCACAGAATCAGATTCAAGTTCATCTGCACCACTTAGAATTACCTGTTTAGTCAAAGTTTGAGTGAGAATGGGTACCAAATACTGTAACGCTCCTTTTGCATAGAATTTGCTTGTATGTTCAGGAGGCCTTCCCTGTTCTGCTGCCTGTACAAAGGAAAATTGATTTAAATTATTTAAAGCATAATAAACCAAACCAAAATAGATTTTTCACAACTAACCACTTATATCCAATGCAACATGGAATCTAAAAGAAACTTCCACTCTTAAACAGCTTATAAAACAATAGCTTAGATTTGGTTGAAATTAACTATCAGCTACAGTTTCAATGTGGTGCAGTTTACTGTGATGTTTTACACATCTGGTCACAAATCCACAACATTCCACAATAACTGCAGCAATGTTAAATAAATTGACAAAATCTCTTTGGTGAAGGATTAACATTTTGTCAGGAAGGAGGCTGTGCCCTTCCAAATTACAAATAGTGCCAGAGTGTTTTACAACAAAGAGTATAAGTGGGACACGGCTTAACATTTCCATGAGCTTTCCTAGCATAACATGATTATTGTATTGTTCAGCACCCCCACAGAGGGAAGAAAAACACAAAGAATTACATCCAATGCATACCTCAGAAGCTTCAATAGCCAGATCCATTTCCTCATCACAAACATTGGACCAGAACTCAATTCCTTGTAGGGCGACTTCATCAATATCACTCTTCATAGCTTCAATGGTAATCTTTGAGATTTCAAGATGTTAAAAGAAACATCTACCAGAAAGGGTTAACTGTAACTGTACCACCAAAATTTATACTTAAGTATTTTCAACTTCATTCTGAAGAAAGGGTCAAATGTCACTAATGCTAGATTTCAGTGTATTTTTAAATTAGTAGTCATCTCTGTCCGTGCACAGGAATTCAATGACAGGAAAATTCCAATAATAACCTATCCAATAAATCGTAACAGTTCAGCATCTGGCTCACCGAGGCCTCAGTTCCCATAAACACTTAAAACTTATCAGCGCCCCTTTCGGAAACTTCCTTTAAAATCTCATGGTTCAGTGAAAACAATTGTTCTACACTTTCTCTGTAGCTTTTACACTTTATTCCTCATTATTAATTAACTTATTCTACCTCCATACAATCCATAATGATTTGATCTGTATGAAAGCAAGAGAAGGTCTTCAATACATGACAATAATAGACCAATAAATAATCAGTTTTCTACAATACTAAAACATTACCCAAGAAATCCAAAAAGGGGTTTAAAAAAAAAACATTTAATTTTTCCTGCCTAAATTTCATTAAAGTTAAATCTATTTAATATCTAGGAACTTTTTGGGTAGAGCCTTGTGAATTTTTAAGGCTGTATTTCACCAACCCAGGAACCACCTGTCGACTGAATAATCTGTCCTACAAAGCCCCAGTGGTCGCTGATTATCAGATATTCTAGATTACAGGTTCCAACCTGGGATGGAGGATTAATGGCAGAAGTCCATGGCATAAAAAAAACTGGGAATCCCTGTAACTGTCTCAGAGACATGTTTCATCCAGATGTTTATTTTATGTGTTTTTGTCATAAATTCATGATTATTTTATCACCTTAAAATATTTTATGTTAAGGTTTTATTTAATGTGGATTTTAATGGATCACAACCAGAGTTTAATGGGTCACATGACTAGAGTTTAAAGAAAGCATGACTGTGGTATAATGGATCAGAACCAACATGGAAGCAGAGAAAGACACATGGCCCTAAAATAACCTCATTCTGCATGTGGTCCAAGAGGCACGCACGGTAATTGTTTTTCTTATTTGTTTTATATGATGTTGTTGATGTGCCTTTACATGGACAGTGTGATACGTTTTTAGTGATTTTATTTGATTTCAGCACACTTTTGTTGTGCTGACGTGTTTTGGGGCCGTTTATTGGCAAACTTATCATGTCCTTTATTTTCTTGTAGTTTTCACGGTGTCTACTGAATAAAGAGAGAGAGAAATAAAAATAAATCTTCAAGGACATCTGAATGTTGTGTGGCCATTACATCATTGGACCAGTGCAGTTACAACCCCATCCCAGTTGCTAAACTAGATTCTGCAAACACGGAAAAGCAATTTGAAATACAAATTATACTTACAGCAAAAAGAGCTGGACCCATGTAAGTTTCCATATACTGGTAATATAGGGACATGATCTTCACCAAATTTTGCAAGGCAGCCACTCTCACCTATTAGATTCAAGCATCAACTTCACTAAATGGATGTATCTGCTATTGGAATCTCTGGCATTGCACACAATTTAAAGCAATGGTACTTACCCTTGTATCGGGGCACTGAGTTGCTTCACAAACTACTTGCATAATAAAATGCCTCTCAGACTATAAAAGAGAAAAAACATCTGTAAAGATGCACAAAAACTTTAATCTATTTTAAGAACATGGCTAATGTATGTCATTATGATTGGGAGCCAATAGCTTCCAGTAACAATAAGCACAAAGGAATTAGGAAACTTAAACATTCAATGAAACAGGTTTATAAAATAAGCAGCCCCCTTCATTAAAAATTCTGTGTGTATATTTATAGTAGGATAAAGTCAATAAAAATTTTAACTTGTTAGTTTTGGGATAAATGTTTAATTTCCAATCTTCCATGTCACATTACACCACCATACACAGAAGGGTTTTAGTCAGCATAAAAACCTTACATAACCAGCAAGTCTCAGTTTTATTTCATTGAATTTCATCAGGAGAGCAGCGTGGTGCATGATTTCTCATCACAGACTTGAGGCCAACAACCAACTGTTATTTAAATGGAAAGGGGGAAGACAAGGGGTAGAGAAGAGGGAGAAGGCCAAACATTTATGCTTGATTGATTGGCTAGATCATAATCAACCAGACACCCCTGTTTGTCTGGAATGCTGACCATCTTCATAGCATTAAAAATAGCCTCTTACCTCTTTGTCAAAGTTAGCTTTAGTGAATTCCAAGGAGTTGAGCAGTGCATTTGTTGCAGCCAACTTTACATTGTTGCTGGGCTCCTCCTTGCGCATTCCTTGAATGATTGCAGTAAGGATTTCATTTGATTTGTCCTGTAGTTGTTCAGGATCCTGAAAAGTCAATAGTTGCTTAGCATTTCCTAGCCCACAAAAGAGGAAGCCTTTAAAATTCATGCAGTACACTCCAATTGCACGCTTACTAAGATAATTGATGTTAACTGGTTACATCATTCTCCCCCATCCCCAATAACTGACGTAACCAATTTTTCTTACATCAGTGACATTAAAAGAAATGCTTGAATGTTATGGGACACCCAGCTCATAATCAACAAGTTTTAATTCCTGAAGAGTTTTGGCCCGAAACGTCAGCTGTCTATTCCTTTCCATAGATCAGGGTTCCCAACCTTGTTTATACCATGGACCCCTCCCATTAACCAAGGGGTTCATGGACGCCAGGTTGGGAAATCCTGCCATAAATGCTGCCTGACCTGTTGATCTTATTCAACATTCTTCTTAAAAAGAATCCCCTTTTAATTTATGTACCTGAGGTAAACATTTATTGACCATCCCAAACATCCTAGAGAAGTCCACCAAGTACTGCACATTATTCCTATATTATTCCTATAATTCAACTGTTGAAAAGTTAAGACAGACAACAGAATTAAAGGGACAGAAAGATCAGGAAGGGATCGGAGAGTATGGCCAAGTGCAATAGGAATCGATGTGAAAGGTGAGGGGAGTAAAAGTATTACTTTAAAAGGATTAAAAGTATTATATATGAATGCACGGAGTATAAGAAATAAAGTGGACGAGCTTGAGGCTCAGTTGGAAATTGGCAAGTATGATGTTGTGGGAATAACAGAGACATGGCTGCAAGAGGACCAGGGCTGGGAAATGAATATTCAGGGTTATAAATCCTACCGAAAAGACAGACTGATGGGCAGAGGGGGTGGGGGTGGCTCTGTTGGTGAGGAATGAAATTCAGTCCCTTGCGAGGGGCGACATAGAATCAGGAAGACGCAGAGTAGTATGGATAGAACTGAGAAACTGTAAGGGCAAAAAGGCCCTGAATCTACAGGCCTCCAAACAGTAGCCTGGATATAGGGTGCAAGTTGAATCAAGGGTTAAAATTGGCATGTCGCAAAGGTAATACTACGGCTGTTATTGGGGATTTCAACATGCAGGTAGACTGGGAAAATCAGGTTGGTACTGGACCCCAAGCAAGGGAGATTGTGGAATGCCTCAGAGATGGATTCTTAGAGCTGCTTGTATTAGAGCCTACCAGGGAAAAGGCAATTCTGGATTTAGTGTTGTGTAAGGAGCCAGATTTGATAAGGGAACTCGAGGTAAAGGAGCCATTAGGAGGTAGTGACCATAATATGATAAGTTTTAATCTACAATTTGAGAGGGAGAAGGGAAGATCAGAAGTGTCAGTATTACAGTTGAACAAAGGGGACTATGGACACATGAGAGAGGAGCTGGCCAAAGTTGACTGGAAAGATACCCTAGCAGGGATGACAGTGCAACAACAATGGCAGGTATTTCTGGGAATAATACAGAAGGTGCAAGACCAGTTCATTCCAAAGAGGAAGAAAGAGTCTAAGGGGAGTAAGGGGTGACTGTGGATGACAAGGGAAGTCAAGGACAATATAAAAATAAAAGAGGGGAAGTACAACATAGCAACGATGAGCGGGAAGCCAGAGGATTGGGAGACTTTTATGGAACAACAGAGGATAACTAAAAAGGCAATACGGGGAGAAAAGATGAGATACGAAGGCAAGCTAGCCAAGAATATAAAGGAGGATAGTAAAAGCTTCTTTAGGTATGTGAAGAGGATAAAATTAATTAAGACCAATGTTGGGCCCTTGAAGACAGAAACAGGTGAAATTATTATAGGGAACAAGGAAATGGCAGATGAGCTGAACAGGTACTTTGGATCTGTCTTCACTAGGGAAGACACAAACAATCTCCCAGATGTAATAGTGGCCAGAGGATCTAGGGTAACAGAGGAACTGAAGGAAATTCACATTAGGCAGAAAATGGTGTTGGATAGACTGATGGGACTGAAGGCTGACAAATCCCCAGGGCCTGATGGTCTGCATCCCAGAGTACTTAAGGAGGCGGCTCTAGAAATTGTGGACGCATTGGTAATCATTTTCAGGACCCAGGCTGTAAAAATAAGGGACACACATCAAAGTTGCTGGTGAACACAGCAGGCCAGGCAGCATCTATAGGAAGAGGCGCAGTCGACGTTTCAGGCCGAGACCCTTCGTCAGGACTAACTGAAGGAAGAGTGAGTAAGGGATTTGAAAGCTGGAGGGGGAGGGGGAGATGCAAAATGATAGGAGAAGACAGGAGGGGGAGGGATAGAGCCGAGAGCTGGACAGGTGATAGGCAAAAGGGGATACGAGAGGATCATGGGACAGGAGGTCCGGGAAGAAAGACGGGGGGGGGGGTGACCCAGAGGATGGGCAAGAGGTATATACAGAGGGAGAAAAAGGAGAGTGAGAGAAAGAATGTGTGCATAAAAATGAGTAACAGATGGGGTACGAGGGGGAGGTGGGGCCTAGCGGAAGTTAGAGAAGTCAATGTTCATGCCATCAGGTTGGAGGCTACTCAGACGGAATATAAGGTGTTGTTCCTCCAACCTGAGTGTGGCTTCATCTTTACAGTAGAGGAGGCCGTGGATAGACATGTCAGAATGGGAATGGGATGTGGAATTAAAATGTGTGGCCACTGGGAGATCCTGCATTCTCTGGCGGACAGAGCGTAGATGTTCAGCAAAGCGGTCTCCCAGTCTGCGTCGGGTCTCACCAATATATAAAAGGCCACATCGGGAGCACCGGACGCAGTATATCACCCCAGTCGACTCACAGGTGAAGTGATGCCTCATGATTCTCTCGTATCCCCTTTTGCCTATCACCTGTCCAGCTCTCGGCTCTATCCCTCCCCCTCCTGTCTTCTCCTATCATTTTGCATCTCCCCCTCCCCCTCCAGCTTTCAAATCCCTTACTCACTCTTCCTTCAGTTAGTCCTGACGAAGGGTCTCGGCCTGAAACGTCGACTGCGCTTCTTCCTATAGATGCTGCCTGGCCTGCTGCGTTCACCAGCAACTTTGATGTGTGTTGCTTGAATTTCCAGCATCTGCAGAATTCCTGTTGTTTGCGTGTAAAAATAAGGGACAAGCTCTCCTCTACAATCACTCTGAGCACCGGTGCCCCACAAGGCTGTGTACTCAGTCCCCTGCTGTACTCACTGTACACCCATGATTGTGTAGCTAAGTTTCCATCAAACTCAATATATAAGTTTGCTGATGACACAATTGTAGGCCAGATCTTGGGTAATGATGAGTTTGAGTACAGAGAGGAAATTAAAAACATGGTGGCATAGTGCGAAGACCTATCCCTCAACGTCAGCAAGACGAAGGAATTGGTTGTTGACCTCAGGAGTAGCAGACCACATGACCCAATTTACATCCGTGGTGTGCAAGTGGAACAGGTCAAAACTTTAAGTTCCTCGGGGTCAATATCACAAATGACCTGACTTGGTCCAACAAAGCAGAGTCCACTGCCAAGAAGGAACGCCTTTACTTCCTGAGAAAACTAAAGAAATTTGGCCGGTCCTCTAAAGCCCTCACTAATTTTTATAGAAGCACCGTAGAAAGCATTTTTCTAGGGTGCATCACAACCTGGTATGGAAGTTGTCCTGTCCAACACCGAAAGAAGCTACAGAAGATCATGAACACGGTGCAGCACATCACACGAACTAATCTTCCGTCCGTGGACTCACTTTACACCGCACGCTGTCGGAGCAGTGCTGCCAGGATAATCAAGGACACGACCCACCCAGCCAACACATTTTTCGTCCCTCTTCCCTCCGGGAGAAGGTTCAGGAGCTTAAAGACTCGTACGGCCAGATTTGGGAACAGCTTCTTTCCAACTGTGATAAGACTGCTGAACGGATCCTGACCCGGATCCGGGCCGTACCCTCCAAATATTTTTTGCACTACCTTACTTTCCATTTTTCTATTTATGATTTATGATTTAAATTTTTAATATTTACTAATTTTTACTATTTTAATATTTTAACATTTAATATTTGTAACCCAGGGAGTGGGAAGCGCAGAATCAAATATCACTATGATGGTTGTACGTTCTAGTACCAATTATTTGGCGACAATAAAGTATAAGTATAGATTCAGGATCAGTACCTGCGGATTGGAAGGTAGCTACTGTTATCCCACTTTTTAAGAAAGGAGGGAAAGAGAAAACAGGCAATTATAGACCAGTTAGTCTGACATCAGTGGTGGGGAAGATGCTGGAGTCAATTATAAAAGATGAAATAGCAGCATATTTGGATAGCAGTAACAGGATCGGTCCAAGTCAGCATGGATTTACGAAGGGAAAATCATGCTTGACTGATCTTCTCGAATTTCTTGAGGATATAACTATGAAAATGGACATGGGAAAGCCAGTGGATGTAATGTACCTGGACTTTCAAAAAGCTTTTGATAAGGTCCTACATGAGGTTAGTAGGTAAAATTGGAGCACATGGTATTGGGGGTAGGGTACTGACATGGATAGAAAATTGGCTGGCAGACAGGAAACGAAGAGTAGGGATTAATGGGTCCTTTTCAGAATGGCAGGCAGTGACCAGTGGGGTACCGCAAGGCTTAGTGCTGGACCACAGCTATTTACAATATACATTAATGATTTAGATGAAGAGATTAAAAGTAACATTGGCAAATTTGCAGATGACACAAAGCTGGGTGACAGTGTGAAATGTGAGGAGGATGTTATGAGAATACAGGGTGACTTGGACAGGTTGGGTGAGTAGTCAAATGCATGGCAGATGCAGTTTAATGTGGATAAAAGTGAGGTTATCCACTTTGGTGACAAGAACAGGAAAGCAGATTACTATCTGAATGGTGTCAAGTTAGGAAAAGGGAATGTACGATGAGATCTGGGACTCCTTGTTCATCAGTCCCTGAAAGTAAGCATACAGGTACAGCAGGCAGTGAAGAAAGCTCATGGCATGCTGGCCTTCATAACAAGGGGAGTTGAGTATAGGAGCAAAGGGATCCTTCTGCAGTTGTACAAGGCCCTGGTGAGACCCCACCTGGGATACTGTGTACAGTTTTGGTCTCCACATTTGAGGAAGGACATTCTTGCTATTGAGGGAGTGCAGCGTAGGTTCATGAGGTTAATTCCCGGGATGGCGGGACTGTCATATGTTGAAAGATTGGAGCGATTGGGGTTGTATACACTGGAATTTAGAAGGATGAGGGGGGATCTGATTGAAACATATAACATTATTAAGGGATTGGACACATTCCTAGAGGCAGGAAACATGTTCCCGATGTTGGGGGAGTCCAGAACCAGAGGCCTCAGTTTAAGAATAAGGGGTAGACAATTTAGAACAGAGTCGAAGAAAAATTTTTCACACAGAGCTGTGGATTTCTGGTATGCTCTGCCTCAGAAGGCAGTGGAGGCCGATTCTCTGGATTCTTTCAAAAAAGAGATAGATAGAGCTCTTAAAGATAGCGGAGTGAAGGGATATGGGGAGAAGGCAGGAACTGGGTACTGATTGTGGATGATCAGCCATGATCACAGTGAATGGCGGTGCTGGCTCGAAGGGCTGAATTGCCTACTCCTGCACCTATTATCTATTGTCTATTTCCTAGGCCAATATATAAGCACATAACAATTACAGCACAGAAACAGGCCATCTTGGCCCTTCTAGTCGGTGCCGAACTCTTACTCTTACCTTGTCCCACCGACCTGCACATAGCCCATAACCCTCCATTCCTTTCCTGTCGATATATCTATCGAATTTAACTTTAAAGAACATCAAACCTGCCTCAACCACTTCTGCTGGAAGCTCGTTCCACACAGCTACCACTCTCTGAGTCAAGAATTTCCCCCTCATGTTACCCCTAAACTTTTGCCCTTTAACTCTCAACTCATGTCCTCTTGTTTGAATCTCCCCCCATTCTCAATGGAAAAAGCCTATCCACGTCAACTCTATGAATCCCCCTCATAATTTTAAACACCTCTATCAAGTCCCCCCTCAACATTCTCCACTCCAAAGAATAAAGACCTAACTTGTTCAACCTTTCTCTGTAACTTAGGAGATGAAACCTAGGTAACATTTTAGTAAACCTCCTCTGTACTCTCTCAATTTTATTGACATCATTCCTATAATTCAGTGTCCAGAACTGTACACAATACTCCAAATTTGGCCTCACCAAAGCCTTATTCAATTTCAACATTACATCCCAACTTCTATACTCAATGCTCTGATTAATAAAGGCCAGCATACCAAAAGCTTTGTTCACCACCCTATCCACATGAGATTCCACCTTCAAGGAACTATGCACCTTTATTCCTAGATCCCTCTGTTCTACAGCATTCTTCAATGCCCTACCATTTACCATGTATGTCCTATTTTGATTAGTTCTACCAAAATGTAGCACCTCACATTTATCAGCATTAAACTCCATCTGCCATCTTTCAGCCGACTCTTCTAACTGGCCTAAATCTCTCTGCAAGTTTTGAAATTCTACTTCATTATCCATAACTCCATCTATCTTAGTATCATCTGCATACTTACTAATCCAATTTACCATCCCATCATCCAGATCGTTAATATATTTGACAAACAACACTGGACCCAGTACAGATCCCTGAGGCACACCGCTACACACCCTCCTCCAATCTGACACACAGTTATCCACCACTACTCTCTGGCATCTCCCAGCTAGCTATTGCTGAATCCATTTTACTACTTCAATATTAATGCCTAATGACTGAACTTTCCTAACTAATCTTCCGTATGGAACCTTGTCAAAGGCCTTACTGAAGTCCATATAGACAACATCCACCGCTTTACCCTCGTCAACTTTCTTAGTAACCTCATCAAAAAAATTCAATAAGATTTGTCAAACATGACCTTCCACGCACAAATCCATGTTGACTGTTCCTAATCAGACCCTGTCTATCCAGATAACTATATATAACATCTCTAAGAATACTTTCCATCAATTTACCCACCACTGACGTCAAACTCACAGGCCGATAATTGCTAGGTTTACTCTTAGACCCCTTTTTAAACAATGGAACAACATGAGCAATACGCCAATCCTCCGGCACCATCCCCGTTTCTAATGACATTTGAAATATTTCTGTCATGGCCCCTGCTATTTCCACACTAACTACCCTCAAGATCCTAGGGAATATCTTGTCCGGACCCGGAGACTAATCCACTTTTATATTCCTTAAAATCGCCAGTACTTCCTCTTCTTTAATCGTCATACTTTCCATAACTACCCTTCTTGTTTCCTTTACTTTACACAATTCAATATCCTTCTCCTTAGTGAATACCGAAGAAAAGAAATTATTCAAAATCTCCTCCATCTCTTTTGGCTCCGCACATAGCCAACCACTCTGATTCTCTAAGGGACCAATTTTATCCCTCATTATCTTTTTGCTATTAACATAACTGTAGAAACCCTTCGGATTTATTTTCACCTTACTTGCTAAAGCTGCCTTGTATCTTTTAGCTTTTCTAATTTCTTTCTTAAGATTCTTTTTACATTCTTTATATTCCTCGAGTACCTCATTATCTCCAAGCTGCCTGTATTTATTGAAGATCCCTCTTTTTTTCAGAACCAAGTTTCCAATATCCCTTGAAAACCATGGCTCTCTCAAACTTTTAACCTTTCCTTTCAACCTAACAGGAACATAAAGATCCTGTACCCTCAAAATTTCACCTTTAAATGACCTCCATTTCTCTATTACATCCTTCCCATAAAACAAATTGTCCCAATCCACTCCTTCTAAATCGTTTTGCATCTCCTCAAAGTTAGCCTTTCTCCAGTCAAAAATCTCAATCCTAGGTCCAGTCCTATCCTTCTCCATAATTATACTGAAACTAATGATATTGCGATCACTGGACCCGAAGTGCTCCCCAACACATACCTCCGTCACCTGCCCGATCTCATTCCCTAACAGGAGATCCAACACTGCCCCTTCTCTAGTTGGTACCTCTGTGTATTGCTGCAAAAAAACTATCCTGCACACATTTGACAAACTCCAAACCATCCAGCTCTTTTACAGAATGGGCTGCCAAGTGTATGTGTGGAAAATTAAAATCTCCCACAATCACAGCTTTGTGCTTACTACAAATATCTGCTATCTCCTTATAAATTTGCTCCTCCAGTTCTCGGTCCCCATTAGGTGGTCTATAATACACCCCTATAAGCGTAACAACACCTTTCCTATTCCTCAATTCCACCCAAATAGCCCCCACTAGACGAGTCCAATAATCTATCCTGCCAGAGCACTGCTGGTATATTTTCTCTGACAAGCAATGCAACACCTCCCCCTCTTGCCCCTCCTATTCTATCACACCTGAAGCAACGAAATCCTGGAATATTTAGTTGCCAATCACACCCCTCCTGCAACCATGCTTCACTAATAGCTACAGCATCATATTTCCATGTATTAATCCATGCTCTAAACTCATCCACCTTTCTTACAATGTTCCTAGCATTAAAATAGATGCATTTAAGAAACTCTCCACCTCCTACTCTCTGTTTATCCTTAATGGAGCAAGCAACTTTGTTATCTCTTTCTTCCTTGTTCCCTACATCTTTGGTCTGAGTGTTCCTGATCTTTCTCCTGCCTGTTCTCCCTCACACACTGTCTACTAGCTTTCTCTAGTTGTGAACTAACCTCCTCTCTCCTAGTCTCTTTAATTTGATTCCCACAACCCCCCCCAACTATTCTAGTTTAAAGTCTCCCCAGTAGCCCTCGCAAATCTCCCCGCCAGGATATTGGTCCCCCTAGGATTCAAGTGTAACCCGTCCCTTTTGTACAGGTCACACCTGCGCCAAAAAAGGTCCCAATGATCCAAAAACTTGAATCCCTGTCCCCTGCTCCAATCCCTCAGCCACACATTTATCCTCCACCTCATTGCATTCCTACTCTCACTGTCGCATAGCACAGGCAGTAATCCTGAGATTATTTTCTTTGCAGTCCTTTTTCTCAACTCCCTTCCTAACTCCCTATATTCTTCTTTCAGGACCTCTCCCCTGTTCCTACTTATGCCATTGGTACCTATATGTACCACGACCTCTGGTTCCTCTCCGTCCCACTTCAGGGGATCTCTTGGACGCGATCATAAACATCCCGGACCACAATAGAAGAATTTTTTAAAATTCATGTAGTGCACTCCATTTGCATGGCTATTGATGCATAATCAATAATTGATGCTGCCTGGTTACACTAATCTGAATTTTCAGTCTGACATCATCTATTTTTCTGTATCAGTGTTATTAAAAATAATGCTTGAAAAATATGGAACATAATCAAGTTTTAATTGCTGATGAAGGCTGTGTCTGTGCGCGTGCATGCACGCGTCTCTGTGTGCCTGAGATTTTTCATCAGCAATTAAAACTTCTTTATCAGCTATATATTCCGTACTTTTCAACCATTATTTTTAATGTCACTAATGTGCCTGGCTTGCTGACCTTAAGTCAACAATTTTCTTGAAAACATTCTCCTTTTAATTTAGAAGATAGTGAGGTAAAAGTTAATTGATCATCCCCAAACTTCCTAGAGAATGCTGCAAATCACTGTAATTCTTTTAGTGCTGGTATTCCTATAATTGAATTGGATAGCATGTTCCAAAATTTAGACCGAGCAATGATCAAGAAACTGCTGTACATTTCCAAGTAAGGATTGAGTACAACTTGAAGTGAAGCTTTTTCAGGGCTATGTTCCCATGTTACCACTCTTCCTGATAGCAAGGGTCATAAATTCAAACTATGGTATTTGAATAACTTGCCAAATAAGTGCATTGCACTATTAAATTGTATAGAAAAAGCAGTTGTAGTGGACCAGCAGTGGATCAAATGCCAATCAAGTAATCTACTATCATGTACCATACAAAAAAAAGCTTATTGAAAGGGAATTTCAACAAATTCAGGGGAAATATCCAAGCTACAACACCATATACCTAAAATGCAAAACTAAATACTCACAATATCCTGGCAAATGTAGCCAATAGCTTCCAAAGTTGCCTCTTTCATATGTTCGGTGCTATTAGGGTTTGTCACATTTGCAACTAGGTGAGGAATGAGCTCAGGCCATTGAACAACGGGGATCTCCGCACATGCAATTCCAGCAACACACTGAGATGCAGAGCTGGGCCTGTAAGTTTCTGTTCCCAGAGTTTGCAAAACCTGTGGGAAGAGTCAGAAGTTAAAAATGAACTTCATATAAGTAACCACAGCTTCAAAGACAAAGTTCACACAGGAAATACAAAAAAAGTCTTTAATGTAAAAATACCATCAGCCTTAAGAATGTACTAGCACAAACTATCTCTTTAATTCCTTGACAGCCCCAAACCCGAGCAGCACTACCCTGCTCGGGAACCAACATCTAAAAAATTACTACTTAGGCAAATCACTCGAGAACTGGAGTAAAAATTGAAAACTAGAAAATTAAATCATAAAAGAAAGTGAAACCTAACACCAAATTAACCATCAAAACAGCATCTACATCATGATATTTAAAATATAAATATGCATTCCAAATCTTGGATTAAACCAAGAGCCCACAAAACCACAAATTACACTGAATATTGATTTCTACCTGGGAACAATACAGTAACATCTGAAGATGATAATAGTTATTCATTGCAGCAAGCTATGTACTATACTGTATATAATTCAATATTTATCATTTTTCATATTGTAGAGATCAACTTTCCACAACATAGACCATAAACACTGCATCGAGAAAGAGTTGTTCCGTTTCCTAATATATTACTGAAGCTCAGGTAAATTACAGCTAACACTATACATCAAACCAGCACAGCATGACATCCCTGTAAAAAACAAATATGTTTCATGTGCAAATTCTTATTCCTCCTGGATATCCAAAGAAAATTTTGCGTTTTCTGTAAACCACTTGCCAAGATTTCAACATCCATTGGAATTTGTTTCATTGGTCCCAATACAGGTGTAAAATCTCATTTTATTGTATGGCTATTAAAATAAATCAAAATTCACCTTGAAAGATCAGAATTGAACAAATGAGGAAAACTATGTTGAAATCTCTTGAGTTTTCCCTACAATGATCATAACATCACTATTTCTGCATACTCCAACGAGCATCTCTTCACCACTTCAAACTTGGAGTTTGAACATCTAGGAATTTGACTTTGAGATTGCAGACTACTGTAGTTAATAACAATAGCAAATACATACATTGTACAATATTGCTTATATCAATTATCTGCATCAATGCTTCATTTGGAGATAATAAGGCTCCATTAAAATAGTCACTAACGAAACTACATGAATACTTAAAAAACACCCAAAGGAAATCCCTGTGGTCCTGGGACAGTACAAACTCCTCACAGATAATCTAAGAATTGAACCCAGGTCATCTGTACTGCAAAGTGCTGTGCTAACCACTGCTCTAGCATGCCGCCTAATTCAACCCATCTGTATCAGCAGTAAAATGGAAAAAATCTTTCCCAAATGATCTGGACAGAAGTATCCATACACTACTATAACAATACTTGCACACTTGTCATTCACATGTCAAACTACAGCCCAGCTGGGCACAAAGAGGTGAGAATGATCTCAATGCAATGACAAGATTTTTTTCATTCAGAAGTCCTGCAATGCTAAGACATATGAAAACTTCTTCCTTGTCCACAATGCTTTTATTACTTAAATGTTTGGACTAGCATCCACTCACCCTCAACCCATCTGCTCTTATAAGAAATCATACACAGTAATATTTGTAGAACAGTCATCATAGCATTCCTAACTTACGAAGTTTTTGATTTCTCGACGAGCATTGCTGTCAATTGCTAGCCACCTTTGCTGATACTGTGTCTTGACATCAAGGTCCTTAGATGTTAACGAATTCTTGATTTGTAGACCAGCTGCAATTCGAGCAACCTGACTGTTTCCTGGGTTTGCTAGTACCTTTGAGAGTTCCACCAAGAAGGTTGGCTGTAACAAAATAGGAAATAACATTATTTCAGCAGTTATAATGTCTATCATGTCCCACAGCAATTGCGATTTAAGAGCTCCTTCAATAACCTTAAGACATTGTACAACGTCACTGATTCAAGACAGACAGGTGCTTAGGATAACAAGAATGTACATATTTCATACCAGGAGTCAAGAACAGATCCAGGTCATACTTAGAATATGTAATACACACAAGATAGTAACTGTTCATGATATGCCCAACTAGTTTCCGGACACCTTGGAATGGATAGGGTATTGATAGGATGAGTGATTACAATCTTAGCGGCCAGGAATGCCCGATAAACAAAGACATTACCCTTTTTTGTTTAGAGAGCTCTCAAGCCTTTAAGGAACTCCAATTCGGCCAGAACCCATCTTAAAAGCTAAATCATGAAAAGTAAGTCCCAAATAATTCATTAATCTCACAAGAGATGCAAATACTAAAGCAACACACATCAAAGTTGCTGGTGAACGCAGCAGGCCAGGCAGCATCTCTAGGAAGAGGTAAAGCGGTGATTTCCTGCCAGTAGTTACAATACATGAAAAAGACTGATCTGTTCAAAATGTATCCAATTCATATTTTTCAGCACAGTGCACCATAACTTAAACTGTACATTGCTACATTCCATAACCTGTTCCATCCGCTATTAAGATTAATTCACCCATTCAAAATAGGCAGACAAATCTGAGAGCCACTCTACTGCTTTCGAAAACACAGTTACTCACATCCAACACCTACTGAAGAACAAGCTACAGGTTGCAGCATAAGAGTGCTTTCCCTTCAACTGGCAAAACCATAAAACACTACAACTTAGCAACACTAGAGTCACTATGCACTAAACTGAGCTTTGCTTTTTTGGTCTAGTTATTTTTCTGTAAAAACTCGGTACAATTTGTTATTTCTTGTGAATGCTACATATTTATTGCTACCTACCTGTGATACCGCTGCAAACTTTCACTGCACTTGTACACGTGACAATAAATTCAAGAGACATGCAAACAACAGTGTTGGTACAATATCAAAACTAACCAGAACATCATTACCAATGATGGTACTGGATATCAAATGTGGGGCTCTACTTTATTTACTGCTCCTTTTCAGCTCAGATTGCTCACTATCTCAAATTTGGTCATGTAATTCTCATTGTCATAGAAACATAGCATCCATCATTAAAGACACCCAACAACCAGGTCAAGCTCTCATTTCAATGCAGCCATTAGGAAGGAGGTACAGGAGCAACAGGACTTAGACACTGGGTACAGGAACAGTTATTATCCCTATTAGGCTCTTGAACCAAAGAGGATAACTGACAACTTCAGTTACCTTATTACTAAATTGTTCCCACGACACATGAATTCTCCTTCGAGGACTTTTCACCTCAATTATTGATATTTGTAGCATATTTACCATTATCTTTCTTTGTACTTACTGTGAATGCATGAAAATGAATCTCAGGGTTGTAAGGTGACATATTTATACTTCATGATAAATTTACTTAGAATCCAATCAGAATCCTGACCAAAAAATTTTCCTCTTTATGCACTTCGCGCTTTTATGTATTGCAATGTACTGCTGCTGCATAACAACAAATTTCACAACATATGACAGTGATATTAAATCTGATTCTGATCCTTAGTTCAATGCAGCGGTTACGTCGTCACTACATGCAGTCAGAACTGAGGGACCTCTTTTTAACATTACACCAGCTTGAAAACAAAAACATCCAAGTGTAGAAATGAAACAATTAACACAACAAAACTTGACTAAAACACTATTGCAGCAGAGAGGGGAGAGTGACTCAATTTTATACTTACACGTGTCCCCCGCTTTTCGAACGTTCGCTTGACGAAACCTCATTGTTATGAAAGACCTACATTAGTTACTTGTTTTCGCTAACAGGTGTTTTCACTGTTACGAGAAAAGGCAGAGCCCGAAAAAAGCAGCGCGCGCCCCTAGCAGCCGCTCTCCCCTCGGATTCGGAACAGCATTCTTGCCGGCATGGCTTAAACACACTGCATTGAGCAGCGGTTAGCAAGATGAGTTCTAAGGTATTGGAAAAGCCTAAAGGAGCTCGTAAGGGTGTTACATTTAGCGTAAAACTAGACATATTTAAGCTTTTCAATCGTGGTGAACGAAGCAAGGACAAAGTGAGTTTGGCTTGTGGAAGTTGACGAAGATGATGTTGAAGAGGTTTTGGCATCCCATGACCAAGAACTGATAGATGAAGAGCTGATGCAATTTGAAGACGAAAGGATAACAAAACCAAATGCAGTAGCGAACGGACCGAAAGTGAAGTCGTCCAGGAACTGAACATGAAGCAACTGGGTGAGATTTTCACTGCACTGATAAAGTATGACTTTAATTTTGAAAGGGTACGTCGGTTTAGGGCATATTTGCAAGATGGTTTGAGTCCTTACAAAGAACTGTATGATAGAAAAATGCGCGAGGCTAAGCAGTCAAGCAAGCCTTCCATGTCACCCACAGCAGACGATAAACCTCGACCTTCGACATCGAGGCAGGCAGACATAGAAAAAGATGACCTGCCTGCCCTGATGGAAACAGACGACGAGATGACACCCCAATGTCCCACCACCCCAACCCCCAGGCCGCTGACAGATACCAATTTGCGAAGATCCACGATTGTCGCCTCTGATCTGGGCCGACATTTAAGTGCCAGGCAGCACCTAATTAATTAGCTTGTTTATTTCGGCTTTTTTCTTAAAGATGTGCCGGGTGCATCTTGGCTACCGCTGCATACTTCGCGGATCGGTATCGGTTCGCTGCGCAGAGGGTGGGGGCCACTGCACCACCCCCTCAGCCTAACACACCATCATCAGTGTGCTCTGTGCTGTCTTCCCGATTCCTGTAAGTGATACTACACTGTACATACATTATTTCTACTTTATATAGGCTGTGTATTTTTACGTGTTATTTGGTATGATTTGGCAGCTTCATAGCTTAAAGGTTACTGGAGAGAGTGTTTCTGCCAACAGTGCTTGGATGAGATTTTCCCTACTAAGAACAGTGCAGGCAATGATTGTAGAGAAGTATTTCTACTTCATATAGGCTGTGTATTTATCATATCATTCCTGCTTTTACTATATGTTACTATTATTTTAGGTTTTATGTGTTATTTGGCATGATTTGGCAGGTTATTTTTGGGTCTGCGAATGCTCACAAATTTTTCCCATATAAATAAATGGTAATTGCTTCTTTGCTTTACGACATTCCGACTTACGAACCGTTTCATAGGAATGCTCTACCGTCAGATGGCGGGGAAACCTGTATTAGTTTGTGCAAAACAGAGAACAAAATGGAGAGCAAATGCTTACAGACAAGATGACGCAGTAAGCAACATGCAAGAACAGAACAGTTGAACAAGATGATGTTTCCATGACATTTACGTTGTTCATATTAGATATATGACTGCCTGTTATGCTTTCTTGAACTTATTTTGTTCTGTTACAACTGATGAATTTATCTTCAGACAATGAACAATCTGACTCAAGGACTGTAAAAATCAATTAGTTTAAAGCTTTGACTCAGGAGGATAATGCTGAATGAACAACAATTGTTGATAAACCTAATTATATCACTAAATATTGAAACAGCAGTAGGGATGGCAGATGGGGTCCAGAGATTGTAAATAAGAGCACATTATATTTGAGGACAGGCACATCAAGACTGTAAAACCATATTTTCCACTTGCTGTGCCATAGTCCAAACACCTCTGGCAGTAAGTCAGCCAAATAAATGTTCACCTCCAATCCAGATCAATCAAGTGCACCCTATCACCCCTATCCCGCTTTCTGATTTCATACTTGTATTATGTAACTTCTTTCTGTAAATTACTTACCTTCCTGTTTCACTCAGTAACGGAACACATGAAGTGCTCACACTCTAGGATATAGATAGTCAGAGACAAAGATAGGTATACTTTGATTCAGTAAACAATGGCAACTCCACCAATAGGTAATACTGCAATCCTAAACCCCAGACAGCCCCTGCTATTTAGTTACATGCAGCACTATGGGCTTAAAGCCACCTGATCTTTTTTGTTCTTGTTTAAATCTGGTGCATTTCTCAGAAATAAAAGGAAACTATCAAACAAGTTTTTCAGCAACACAAATCACCTCAATGTGTTGAAGCCTGTAAGAGAAGGGAACATACACCAGTCCTCATCCAGAGATCATAAGTGGCAAGGTTAGGCAATTTTAAAACTCCTTGGTGTCAACATCTCTGAGGATCTACCTTGGCCCCACAAGGAGGCATGACAGTAGCTATATTTCATTAGGAGTTTCAGGGAACTTGATTAGTCACCAAGTTATTTGCAAGTTTCTATAGATGTACATTGGAGAGCTTTCTAACTGGCTACATCATTGTTTGAGGCTGTGGAGGCCATCATTGGGTGCATTAAGGCAGAGGTAGATAGGTTCTTGATTAGGCAGGGTATTAAAGGGTTTGGGGAGAAGGCAAGAAGTGGGGATGACTGAAAGAATTGGATCAGCCAAGATTAAATGGTGCAGCAGACACGACAGGCTGAAAGGCTTACTTCTGCTCCTATATTTCATGATCTTATAAGCTGCAGAGTATTTTAAACTTAGTTCCATCATATGAGATTGTCCAGCATCCAGAACATCTTCAAAATATGATGCCTTAAAAAGAAGCATCAATTATTAAGGGCCTTCATCACCCTGGTGTACTCTTCTCACTGCTGCCCTCAGGAAGCAGGTACAGGAGGCTGCAGGTACACATTCAACGATTCAGGAAGAGCTGCTTACCGTCTGCCATCAGATTTCTGAATGGACATTGAACCCTCACTACTTTTTTTCTCCTTTTGCGCCCATTTTGATATATATTTACTGCAATGTAGTTTATTATTATCATCGTACACTGCTGCCACTAAACAAAATTCACGACATATACCGCTGATATTAAACCTGACTCCGGTATCCCAAATAAACTGCATAGGAACACATAAAAATAATTCAGTTATTCATAAATAAGACGGAATGGACTGCTATCTTTGAAAGTTTCCCAAATCACTGAAGGGTTTGGCGTGAAATCATGAATGCTTTTTTGAGGTGGGATTCCCGAACTTCCCTGCCCGGCCTGGGGAGCCGGGCCGGCAACATGCGCTCGGGGCCTTGGCGATAACCCGCTTCCCTTCCCATCAACCCAACTTGACGCGAGCGAATGCCAACCCATCCGGCGGACCGCGATTGGTCGAGACCGGCGGAGACGCGCGCTGAACCAGCGCTTCGATTGGCCGCAACGCGGGAACACGACGTTGGGATCTAATCAGCATGTTAGTCTGCACTCATTTACCTCCCCCTACCCCCGCCTCTTAACACCCCTCCCCCAGTCAGCGAGGAGTTTTTTATGTGTAGCCGCTACCCCCTTTTCGGGTCATATTAAAGCAAATTGTATATAAAACATAACGGCTTATGTATCTTGCTTAAATCTCCGTCACACTTTCGCCCATTCGAAGAAAAATTCGAAAAGGAAGGTAACACTGACCAGATTCTCAACAGCCGCCTGTTCCAGAAACTTCTGTGCCGCCTCCAGCTCATTGCGGTCTGAAAGCGGAATAAAATAGAGGATTATTAGCCGTCAGGAGGGAGAGCGGAGATCGGCGGGGTTGGACTGGCGCTCACCTGGAGAGACTGTTTTCTCTAAGATCGTGATGAGCTCCATGTTAACGAATCTCATGTGTGGAATGCAAACGTCGAGCTTCGGCTCAGGCAGAAACGGCCATCAATGGAGGAGATGAAAAGAGGCGAACCCCGGGGCTGCTCCCTCGCCGGTCGGCCGCTCCTCGCACGCCGCCTCACGCCTTCGTTCGCCAGCAGCGGAGCGATATACAAACAGCCCCGAAACTGCCTGTAGTATCTAACACACTGTCCATTGGCTGCTCTGAAGCCCTCGCGTCACACGCTCAGTCTTTGGTGTTACAGGGCGTCTGCTGTGATTCGTCACTTGTCTCCTTTTGCCTTTCCCTCTCAATCCATATTTTCTAAGTCCCTTTCCTATTAGTGGCGTCACGTACTTCAAACCGCGACTTGCTATTTAACACACCTTACTATTGGTTCATTTTTCCCCTCGCCTACGCTTAAATACCGCAGCTATGGATTGCATTGCTCGATTGGCTAACTGTCTAGACTAGCAACAGTCTCAAGCCCTGGGGCTATGAAGTGCGATTGGCGATTGCTTGAAAACAAGACTTAACGAACTCGACATAGCTTTGATCGGTGCAGGTAATCCAATTGGTCAAACGTTCGTTAGTCGCCTTGCGCCTAACCTTCAAATCTGGAAATTTCTCTCCATGACTATATTTTGACGATGGTCTCACTGCCCTATCTACACATCTTCGCCGAATTTAATAAAGAAACCAATTTTTCTCGAATATTTCAGGCCTGACGCTTCCCGCTACAAAGCTAACGTAACGTTGACCAATCAGGGGGAGGCTTTCTGGTATCAGTTACCAACCGTCTTCGAGTTGTTTCTCTAGAGAGAACTGGGGTACTGATTCTCGATGACATGTAAAGCGGGTAGCGGTTTTCAGGAAATGAGTGGGGACGGCTTTAAACAAAGAACTATATTTCGGGACGCGGATATGCACCCAGCCAATGATGTGAGTGTGGCGGCATTCATTTATACTTCCCGCCTGTTTCCAGGGAGATGTATGGGAGCCATCTCTAGTGCAGGAGTGCGTTAGACACGGCCCGAAGACACTCCAGTCTCTTCCCTTTCACTGTCCACATCCATTGTCACTGTCCCCCCTCTCACTGTTTACATTAAATGACTATTAACATCAACTGCCAGTCGTGTAAGTTGAAGTTTTTGGGAGAAATCCTCTGACATTGAATTGAGGATTTATTTCACGAATTTTGCCTGACGTGGTTACGTAAGGATTTTTGATATATAGGTTTAAGCAGTTCAATAAACTGTATTTCAGATTTAATTAAATACAAAACGCTTCACTTCTTTTCATTTGTGAAAACCTACATTGGTGACCCGATGCTCTAAGGGAATTCCAAAGGTATTGGACATGTTGAGCAATGCAATGAACTTCTGGAGTTTAAGGAGAAAATTGCTGTCGCTTGGTTTGTACAAACTGAAGCCGAGTTCGCTCTGAAAATTTACTGCCAACGGCCCAAAATTCTACTATGAGGTAGCGTTACTCAGCAACTCCACAGCAGCAAGACTGGTACATCTACTTGAGCACGATAAATACCGATAGCTAAAAACTCCTTTTATGGACTTTTGGGCTATCATGAGCGCGCCAAACTTGCTCTCACTGACCGGCCTCGGTAATGGTAAACCTTCGTAGTTAACGAACCATATTGTGTGTGTTTCTCTGCTTAGTTAGGTAATTGTGTATCAGTGTGTGTGTTTATGCCCGTGTGTGAATGGAGTTTTTATGAGTAGCGGACTGCACGACGCAATGCTGCACAAGTGGAACAGGTCAAAAGCTTTTAAGTTCCTCGGGGTCAATATCACAAATGACCCGACTTGGTCCAACCAAGCAGAGTCCTCTGCCAAGAAGGCTCACCAGCACCTTTACTTTCTGAGAAAACTAAAGAAATTTCGGCAACACACATCAAAATTGCTGGTGAACGCAGCAGGCCAGGCAGCATCTCTAGGAAGAGGTACAGTCAACGTTTCGGGCCGAGACCCTTCGTCAGGACTAACTGAAGGAAGAGTTAGTAAGAGATTTGAAAGTGGGAGGGGGAGGGGGAGATCCAAAATGATAGGAGAAGACAGGAGGGGGAGGGATAGAGCCAAGAGCTGGACAGGTGATGGGCAAAAGGGATATGAGAGGATCATGGGACAGGAGGTCTGGGAAGAAAGACAAGGGGGGGGGACCCAGAGGATGGGCAAGGGGTATATTCAGAGGGACAGAGGGAGAAAAAGGAGAGTGAGAGAAAGAATGTGTGCATAAAAATGAGTAACAGCTGGGGTACGAGGGGGAGGTGGGGCCTTAGCGGAAGTTAGAGAAGTCGAAGTTCATGCCATCAGGTTGGAGGCTACCCAGACGGAATATAAGGTGTTGTTCCTCCAACCTGAGTGTGGCTTCATCTTTACAGTAGAGGAGGCCGTGGATAGACATGTCAGAATGGGAATGGGATGTGGAATTAAAATGTGTGGCCACTGGGAGATCCTGCTTTCTCTGGCAGACAGAGCGTAAGTGTTAAGCGAAATGATCTCCCAGTCTGCGTCGGGTCTCACCAATATATAGAAGGCCACATCGGGAGCACCGGACGCAGTATATCACCCCAGCCGACTCACAGGTGAAGTGTCGCCTCACCTGGAAGGACTGTCTGGGGCCCTGAATGGTAGTGAGGGAGGAAGTGTAAGGGCATGTGTAGCACTTGTTCCGCTTACACGGATAAGTTCCAGGAGGGAGATCAGTGGGAAGGGATGGGGGGGACGAATGGACAAGGGAGTCGTGTAGGGAGCGATCCCTGCGGAAAGCAGAGTCGGGGGAGGGAAAGATGTGCTTAGTGGTGGGATCCCGTTGGAGATGGCGGAAGTTACGGAGAATAATATGTTGGACCCGGGGGCTGGTGGGGTGGTAGGTGAGGATCAGGGGAACCCTATTCCTAGTGGGGTGGCGGGAGGATGGAGTGAGAGCAGATGTAAATGAAATGGGGGAGATGCATTTGAGAGCAGAGTTGATGGTGGAGGAAGGGAAGCACCATCCCTCCCCACTGATCTCCCTCCTGGCACTCACCCAGCCAGCACACTTTTCCTCCCTCTTCCCTCCGGGAGAAGGCTCAGGAGCTTGAAGACTCCTACGGCCAGATTTGGGAACAGCTTCTTTCCAACTGTGATAAGACTGCTGAATGGATCCTGACCCAGATCTGGGCTGTACCCTCCAAATATCTGGACCTGCCTCTCGGGTTTTTTGCGCTACCTTATTTCCCATTTTCTATTTATGATTTATAATTTAAATTTTTAATATTTACTAATTTTAACTATTTATAATATTTAATATTTGTAATCTAGGGAGTGGGAAGCGCAGAATCAAATATCACTGTGATGATTGTACGTTCTAGTACCAATTGTTTGGCGACAATAAAGTATAAAGTATTTACATAGTGGTCATGTAAGTCTGTTTCCTTTGAGTGTGTATGTCCTGTGTGAGTATGAGTTTATGTCTGTGTATGTTCCTCTACGTTCATGTCTGTGTTTTTGTCTGTGTGTATGTATGTTTGTGATGCTGCATCTGTGTATCTGTATACGGTGCTTGTGTGTGAGCACCTGTGTGTGTGCCTTTCTGTAAGTGTAAGTTTCTGTACATGGATGTGTTTGTCTCTATTTGAGTGTGTGTGTGTGTGTGTGTGTGTGTGTGATGTGGGCCTCTGCTTGCCTGTCTGATAGAACCTGATGGAATACACCCTCGGGTTATAAAGGAAGTAACTGGAGAGATTGTGGAGGCATTAACAGTGATCTTTTAGGAATCGATATATTCTGACATTGTACCGGATGACTAGAAAATTGCAAGTGTTACTCGCTATTTAAGAAGAGTGTGAGGCAGCAAAAAGGAAACTATAGACCTGTTAGCCTGACATCTGTGGTTGGGAAGTTGCTGGAATTGATTGTTAGGGATGAGATTACAGAGTAACTGGAGGCACATGTCAAGATAGGCCAAAACCAGCATGGTTTCCTGAAAGAAAAATCCTGCCTGACTAATCTACTGCAATTCTTTGAGGAAATTGCAAGCAGGGTAAACAAAAGAGATACAGTAGATATGGTGAAATTGGACTTTCAGAAGGCCTTTGACAAGGTGCCACACATGAGGCTGTTTAGCAAGATAAGAGCCCATGGAATTACAAGGAAGTTATTAGTGTGGGTGGAGCATTGGCTGATCGGCAGAAAACTGATAGTGGGAATAAAGGGATCCTATTCTGGCTGGCTGCTGGTTACCAGTGGAGTTCCACAGGGGTCGGTATTGGGACCGCTGCTTTTACGATATATGTCAATGATCTGGACTATGGGATTAATGGATTTGCCGATGATACAAAGATAGGTGAAGGAGTGTGTAGTGTCGAGGAAACAGAGACTTAGATATTTTAGGGGAATGCACAAAGAAATGGCAAATGAAATACAATGTTGGAAAATGTATGGTCATGCACTTTGGAAGAAATAAACAGGTAGACTATTATTTAGATGGGGAGAGAATTCAAAATGCAGAGATGCAAAGGGACTTGGGAGTCCTTGTACAAGATACCCTAAAGGTTAACCTCCAGGTTGAGTCAGTGGTGAAGAAGGCGAATGCAATGTTGGCATTCATTTCTAGAGGTATAGAATACAAGAGCAGGGATGTGATGTTGAGGCTCTATAAGTCACTCGTGAGACCACACTTGGAGTATTGTGTGCAGTTTTGGGCTCCTTATTTTAGAAAGGGTATACTGACTTTGGAGAGGGTTCAGAGAAGATTCACGAGAATGATTCCAGGAATGAAAGGGTTACTGTATGAGGAACATCTGGCAGCTCTTGGGCTGTATTCCTTGGAGTTCAGGAGAATGAGGGGGGATCTCATAGAAACATTCTGAATGTTAAAAGGCCTGAACAGATTAGATATGGCAAAGTTATTTCCCATGGTGGGGAGCCTAAGACAAGAGGGCACGACTTCAGGATCGAAGGACGTCCATTTTGAACAGAGATACGGAGAAATTACTTTAGTCAGAGAATGGTAAATCTGTGGAATTTGTTGCCATGAGTGGCTGTGGAGACCAAGTCACTGGGTGCATTTAAGGCAGAGATAGATAGGCTCTTGATTAGATTATGAAGACACGTAGTCCTCTTTTATTGTCATTTAGTAATGCATGCATTAAGAAATGATACATTATTTCCTCCCGTGTGATATCACAAAACACAGGACAGATCAAGACTGAAAAAACTGACAAAACCACATAATTATAACATATAGTTATAAACAATGTAACAATACCATAACTTGATGAAGAAGTCCATGAGCACGGTAAAGTTCAAAGATTCTCAAATGTTCCACGTCTCACGCAGACGGGAGAAAGAAGAAGAACTCTCCCTGCCATGCCGACCACAATCGAACTCTGAGTCACCTGAAAACTTAGAGCTCTGATCAGCTCTCCGACACCGAGTACTGAGCGCCATCTCTGTCCAAATAATTCGACCTCCTTCTCGGTCGCCAAAAGCAGGAAAGGCCGGGGATTTTGAAAGATTCCCGACCACACAGTTAACGACAGCAGTGAATGGCCCTTTCAGAAATTTCTCCAGATGTTCCTCTGTGCTCTCACGTCTGTCTCCATCAAATCAGAATTGTCCATGGCCCCTATTTAACAGATACGATATCATTTTTCACCGGAGGGCTGCGCACATGCAGGCGCGCTGCCATCTTCTCCTCCCGCTCCCAGGCCAATTAGCCAGGGCATCAAAGGGTATGGGGAGAAGGCAGGGGAGTAGGGATGACTGGAAGAATTGGATCAGCCCATGATTGAATGGTGGAGCAGACTCGATGGGCTGAATGGCCTACTTCTGCTTCTTTATCTAATGGTCACACATACTGTTGTCACTGGGCAAAGAATAAGTACATTATTTTCAGCAGGGACACTTAACTTTATAAATTTTGATACTTCCCTCAATATATCCTGCTATTCATAACCCCACAACTTCAGCCATTTTTTGCCTCGGGACATGAATACTATCATTCCAAGTATTAAATTGTTGTCAGACTTGTGCAAGTTAATATTGATATGCTGTGTTAAAAACCAGTTTTACCAGGAAGTAGACATAGTCCCTTATAAATTAGTATGTGACAAAAAGCAAAAATATATGCCTGATGATTCTTGAACATTTGAAGCAACTTGCCAAATGCATGATAAATTGAGCAGCAACATAATTTTCCCCATTGCTAAAAAGTCATTGGCATGATGATAATTAAGTGTTCCGTTTGAATTCCTTTGTCCATTTAACAAAGTATTCAGTGATCAATGTGCCAATTATTCCAATGGTAACTCAGTATGAAAAAAGGACAATTTGAGTCTCTTCAAACTATCTTCACACTTTTTTTATTGATAAAAATGACATCTTTTTACCAACTGGACAGTGATGAGATTTAAAATGAAGCAACATATAGCAGCTTTGTTAAGCCGTACAACCAATAAGCTTTGCAGCGTTCTGTAATACAGGGGTCCCCAAACTTTTTTGCACCGCAGACCGGTTTAATATTGATAATATTCTTGCCGACCAGCCGACTCGGCCCGAAACATCGACAGTATCTCTATCTATAGATGCTACCTGGGCTGCTGCGTTCACCAGCATTTTTTGCATGTGTTAGCAGGACACTTGTGTTGACCCCGGGAAAGACTACCATGACCATGAAACTTTGCACGGGCAGGTGTGTGCGCATGCACGTACGTGCCGATTTTTTTCCACAAATTGGTTTTGCCTTAATCTTCCTGACTACACTGTACATACATTATTTCTACTTTATATAGGCTGTGTATTTATCATATCATTCCTGCTTTTACAACATGTTAGTGTTATTTTAGGTTTTATGTGTGATTTGGTAGGTTATTTTGGGTCTGGGAACACTCAAAAAGTTTTCCCATATAAATTAATGGTAGTTGCTTCTTCGCTTTATGCCATTTCAGCTTACGAAAGGTTTCATAGGAACGCTCTATCTTAGCAGGGGAAATATGGGACCAGGGCGGTCCCGTATGGGACAAACCAATATATGGGATATACGGACAACACACATCAAAGTTGCTGGTGAACACAGCAGGCCAAGCAGCATCTATAGGAAGAGGTGCAGTCGACGTTTCAGGCCGAGACCCTTCGTCAGGACTAACTGAAGGAAGAGTGAGTAAGGGATTTGAAAGCTGGAGGGGGAGGGGGAGATGCAAAATGATAGGAGAAGACAGGAGGGGGAGGGATAGAGCCAAGAGCTGGACAGGTGATAGGCAAAAGGGGATACGAGAGGATCATGGGACAGGAGGTCCGGGAAGAAAGACGGGGGGGGTGACCCAGAGGATGGGCAAGAGGTATATTCAGAGGGACAGAGGGAGAAAAAGGAGAGTGAGAGAAAGAATGTGTGCATAAAAATGAGTAACAGATGGGGTACGAGGGGGAGGTGGGGCCTAGCGGAAGTTAGAGAAGTCAATGTTCATGCCATCAGGTTGGAGGCTACCCAGACGGAATATAAGGTGTTGTTCCTCCAACCTGAGTGTGGCTTCATCTTTACAGTAGAGGAGGCCGTGGATAGACATGTCAGAATGGGAATGGGATGTGGAATTAAAATGTGTGGCCACTGGGAGATCCTGCTTTCTCTGGCGGACAGAGCGTAGATGTTCAGCAAAGCGGTCTCCCAGTCTGCGTCGGGTCTCACCAATATATAAAAGGCCACATCGGGAGCACCTGACGCAGTATATCACCCCAGTCGACTCACAGGTGAAGTGATGCCTCACCTGGAAGGACTGTTTGGGGCCCTGAATGGTGGTAAGGGAGGAAGTGTAAGGGCATGTGTAGCACTTGTTCCGCTTACACGGATAAGTGCCAGGAGGGAGATCAGTGGGGAGGGATGGGGGGGACGAATGGACAAGGGAGTTGTGTAGGGAGCGATCCCTGCGGAATGCAGAGAGAGGGGGGCAGGGAAAGATGTGCTTAGTGGTGGGATCCCGTTGGAGGTGGCGGAAGTTACGGAGAATAATATGTTGGACCCGGAGGCTGGTGGGGTGGTAGGTGAGGACCAGGGGAACCTATTCCTAGTGGGGTGGTGGGAGGATGGAGTGAGAGCAGATGTACGTGAAATGGGGGAGATGCGTTTAAGAGCAGAGTTGATAGTGGAGGAAGGGAAGCCCCTTTCTTTAAAAAATGAAGACATCTCCCTCGTCCTAGAATGAAAAGCCTCATCCTGAGAGCAGATGCGGCGGAGACGGAGGAATTGCGAGAAGGGGATGGCGTTTTTGCAAGAGACAGGGTGAGAAGAGGAATAGTCCAGATAGCTGTGAGAGTCAGTAGGCTTATAGTAGACATCAGTGGATAAGCTGTCTCCAGAGACAGAGACAGAAAGATCTAGAAAGGGGAGGGAGGTGTCGGAAATGGACCAGGTACACTTGAGGGCAGGGTGAAAGTTGGAGGCAAAGTTAATAAAGTCAACGAGTTCTGCATGCGTGCAGGAAGCAGCGCCAATGCAGTCGTCGATGTAGTGAAGGAAAAGTGGGGGACAGATACCAGAATAGGCACGGAACATAGATTGTTCCACAAACCCAACAAAAAGGCAGGCATAGCTAGGACCCATACGGGTGCCCATAGCTACACCTTTAGTTTGGAGGAAGTGGGAGGAGCCAAAGGAGAAATTATTAAAAGTAAGGACTAATTCCACTAGACAGAGCAGAGTGGTGGTAGAGGGGAACTGATTAGGTCTGGAATCCAAAAAGAAGCGTAGAGCTTTGAGACCTTCCTGATGGGGGATGGAAGTATATAAGGACTGGACATCCATGGTGAAAATAAAGCGGTGGGGGCCGGGGAACTTAAAATCATCGAAAAGTTTAAGAGCGTGAGAAGTGTCACGAACATAGGTCGGAAGGGATTGAACAAGGGGTGATAAAACTGTGTTGAGGTATGCAGAAACGAGTTCGATGGGGCAGGAGCAAGCTGAGACAATAGGTCGGCCAGGACAGGCAGGTTTGTGGATCTTGGGTAGGAGGTAGAAACGGGAAGTGCGGGGTGTGGGAACTATAAGGTTGGTAGCAGTGGATGGGAGATCCCCTGAGCGGATAAAGTCGTTGATAGTGTGGGAGACAATGGCCTGGTGCTCCTTAGTGGGGTCACGATCGAGGGGTAAATAAGAGGAGGTATCCGCGAGTTGTCGCTGTGCCTCGGCAAGGTAGAGGTCAGTACGCCAGACTACAACAGCACCCCCTTTATCAGCGGGTTTAATAATAATGTTAGGATTAGTGCGGAGGGAGTGGAGAGCAGAGCGTTCCGAAGGAGTGAGGTTGGAATGGGGACAAGGTGCGGTGAAGTCGAGACGGTTGATGTCCCGTTGGCAGTTGGCAATAAAGAGATCCAGAGCAGGCAGAAGACCAGAGCGGGGTGTCCATGAAGAAGAGGAGGGTTGAAGACGGGAGAAGGGGTCATCGGTGGGGGTGGAAGACTCCTTGCCGAAGAAGTAGGCTCGGAGACGGCGGAAGAAGAATTCCACATCATGGCGAACACGGAACTCGCTGAGGTGTGGGCGAAGGGGGACAAACGTGAGGCCCTTACTGAGAACAGAGCGTTCTGCCTCCGACAGTTGAAGGTCGGAGGGGATGGTAAAGACCCGGCACGGATGAGAGCTGGGATCAGAGGGGGGAGGGGGGAGGCTGGGGGTGTCAATGGAGAGGGGAGGGTTGGGGTGAGAGGAAGATGGAGCCTCTGAGGGCCCAGGAGCTGACGGTGGGATCTGAGGAAGACGGGGCTGCGGAGTGGTGGTGGGGGAAGGGGAGACGGGAGTCACAACAGCAGCACATAAAGACCCGGCCTGGAGTTCAAGGCTGGAGTTGCAGAATAATATGGGATATACGGGATGTCCTAGCAAATATGGGACAGTTGGCAACCCTATGTTCAAGTTCAACAGTGCATGACAGAGAATGAGGAAAGGTGCAGCTGACTCATACCATTTCCTTGTGGCCCAGTAGCACATGCTTTGCGGCCTGGTGGTTGGGGACCGCTGCTGTAATACACCAGCACTACCCCACATGTGTAAGAAAGCAAGAAGTTAGCAATGTGACAGCAGTCCTTGCAGCTAATGGTAATTTTTAAAGACTAAATGTGTAATGGAAAGGTTCATATACTAGAGCAAATGCTACAGCTCATATCAGGGGGAGGGAAGCAGAACTTTATAAGGACAAAGGTTATCTTTTTAGACTGCCAAGTAATAAATACTACCAATCGAAATCACACCATTGAATGTTTTAGTGTATTGGGCTCTTTGAACTTATATTCACTTTGAAGTGGTTAAAACCATGCCTTTCAAAGTGCGCTCAATTGATAGATTATTTTTAGCTGATAATCTGCCTGGCAAGTCCATAGCCAGCCATTCCAGCCTGTGATGCTCCTTGGTTACTTCCCATCTGTAAGCTGATGATGTTCTGTCCCTGGCGTAGTTGTTCCTCCGTAAACTCACGTTTGTTCTCTTGTGCTTTCCTACAGCAGAGGAGGAAATGTAGGTAAACATTAATGAAACACACTCCTCATTTAGAGTTCATGACAGAATAATAACATTTCAACTAGGTCAAACACAAGAGAGTCGGTAGAGAGTAAAAGGTTTTTTCCCCCGGTGCAGAAATAGCTAATGCAAGGGGCCATACTTGAAATTGCCAAGAGGAAAGTATGAGGACACGTCACAGGTGGTTTGTTTTCTACGTAGAATCGTAGTTATATGGAACATGCTCTGTGATGGAGATAGGGACAGAGACATTAGGAAAATAAAAAGATGTTTAGATAAAGTTTTGTCTCTTTGGAGGAGGAGGAGGAGGAGAATTGTCTCGATAGAAGTGTACAAGACATAGAACAAGTGAACAGTCGCAGACTTTTTCCCAAGATGAATTCGGCTAATAAAAGATGACATAATTTAAAAGAAAATTAGAAGAAAATATAAAGGAGAAGGTAAGAAGGGTCCAAAACATCGACTGTACCTGTTCCTAGAGATGCTGCCTGGCCAGCTGCATTCACCAGCAACTTTTATGTGTGTTGCTTGAAATTCCAGCATCTACAGATTTCGGTGTTTGCGAAGAAGATAAGAGGTACATTTTTTTTCAAGTACACAGACCTCATTCTTAATTCAAGGGAAAGTTAATCAAAGATAGACAAGAATTAAAATTCCACATAGCAGATTAATCGTTTTAATTTTACAGGATAGGTGAGGGATTTTAAATCAGCCTTTCAGTTGCACAAAATATCTTCATCTCAAATAGGGAGTGGATGCAACAAGTTGATATAGCATTAACTAAAGCAAGAGGTGACAAGGAAGACTCATTCACTAGAAGTATGGAACTTCTGAGCAAAATAATCAGGTGTTCAATTGTTCAGAAAGAACTTTTCACCACCACAGAAAATACTTCTTGTTAAGCACTCCAAATAATATTCCATCAAATATGAAGAATGTTGTCATTGGGCCAGTAATTATTATGCAGAAACAGAATTACAATATTAAAGGACACTAAATCTCATCATGAAAGAAAAAATAAGGGACTGCTGATGCTGGAATAAGAACCAAAAAGCAATTAACTAGAGGAACGCCGCAGGATAAGGTAGCATCTGTGGAAGGAAATGGACATTCAGGTTGACACTTTACATCTGGAATAGACTACAACACCAGATGACTTGTGGAGAATTTCAAAGAACAATTTATGCTGCTTTATAGAACAACCAAAGGAGTAAAGGTTTACTCGTAAAAAAACATGGTGTGGGCAGGGTAAGGAGGAGAAAGATCCTGAAGTACAATCTTTTGCAAATGGAAAAAATGGTTACGAGATTTATAGTGTATTTCTTATCAATAAATTTCTTCAAAGTGCATGGATCTTGGAATTAATACTTAATCTGCAGCAATTGACCAAAGAAGTGAATCTACGACTTACTTGTGAAACCAGCTTGGATCACCACGGTAATACCCATCATTCTTTGTTACTGCAATACTTCCCAAAGCCATGAGGGTTCTTTGTACTGCAGCCAAATCTTTAGCTGCAAGAAAATTGGAAAAGTTGAAGTGTCTCAGACTAATATTGGAGCAAATATATCATGAAGTTACAGAGATCCATTGGCAAACAAGCCTGTAACTAGGCAATTTTTAAGTAGAGGTTAGAAAAATAGAGGGCCATGGGTGATCGTAGCTAATTTCTATAGTAAGGACATGTTCGGTACAACTTTGTGGGCTGAGGGGCCTGCATTGTGCTGTAGGTTTTCTGTTTCTAAGATAGACTTCCAATCCAAACTCCAGCTACATGAGTCCCAAGCTGTCCTCATGGCTAATTCTGTGCTGAGTTAGAACAACACAACACAAACTTGCAAATTTCTCAGAGTGTCAAAGGAGATTTGGCCATGAATATTAGGTGCGTTCATTATTCAAATTCTGTTCACCTGGTCTACAAAGCATATTCATGAAGTTTTGCACCAGTGAAAAATCTATAAACATCAATAAAGCTAATACATCACACTTCCACACTGCCAATCACTTTATCAAGTTCTTGCTAATTAGGTTTTCTTACAGAGGTATTAATCAAGCCTTTATTGGTTCAAATTTGCTGTGATGCAATAAAAATAATGCAAGAATTGCATCATTGCCTGCTATGGAGGCTCTGATGCATAGAATTCAAAGAGGCTGCAGAGGATTGCAACTCATTTAGTTCCTTCATAGATACAGCCCACTTCACCATCAAAGAAATTGTTTGCCAGAGCTCTGTCTAAACTCTGTTGATCACAGCTTACTATCGTAGTCTCCCTATGCAGTACTACCAACGCTTTTTATCTGAATGGTGTGAATGTGCACCCATTACCGTGTAATATTACGGTAATTTTTGCACCACCATCTTATCAGTGTGAACTTGTAAATCTTATAATCTTGACTTGTAAATTTTGTACATCTTATTTTTAAGGTAACTTTTTTATTTCTTTCTTATTTCTCTACTAATATTTAAATACCTGTGCACTTGTAATGCTATTGTGACACTAATTTCCTTTGGGATTAGTAAACTATTTATCTATCTTTCTTCAAAATGACATGATGGCAGCATTCATCATTAAGGATTTTCATCACCCAGGATGTGCCCTCTTTGTATTACTATCATCAGGGATGAGGTACAGGAGCCTAAAGAGCCACCCCTATTGTATTAGGAATCAATTCTTCCCCCTGCCATCAGATTTCTGTATGGTCACTGAATACCATCTCATTTGCTGTATTTCTATGTTTTTTTAATGTATTGCATTGACCTGCTGTCAACATGCAACAAATTTCACAACTATATCAATGATAATAAACCTGATTCCGAGTTCATAAGAAACTATGGATAGTTTAGTGGATATACTTAAATAAAAAAGTTAAATGTGGTAGTTCCTTTGCACTAAGGATGCATTTAAGATCCATTGACTGCAGTATTAAAATATTAGTCCTACCTACCCAATCTCAATTTGTGCCAGATCTCAACTTCAAATGCAAAACAGCTACAAGTCTAAGCTGCCCAAAACTTGGAAACTGAGCGTTAAGAATTTCAATTAGATGCTTGTAATGTTAATATTTACTGAACATAATATTAGAACATTAATGATTATACACCACATCACATACCCTTCCCTCTTCATCTCCCTACCACATGCTCAGATCTGGCTTGCATCAATAAACAGCATGAAAGTATTGTTCCTCTCTTCCCCTGCCCAATTGTCATTTGGGAAAAATTATCTTAAAGATCTATCACTTTAATCTCTCTATATTAATTTTAATGTATAATTCCCAACCAGTGATTCATCACCAGAGACCATTCACAAACATACTTAAATGTTTTGTTTAATTATTGGACTGGTAACTTCAGAATAACTGAAGACAAAGGCATATTCAACTAGATTAGTTTGAGAATTTTAATCCAGGTACTTTAAAAAGGAAGTAAAAAGATAATATGAATATAAAGCTATATAAATGGTATTAAAAAACAGATTCAAATTTGTCATGTGTATATTGAAACATACAGAGAAATCAGTAGGAATGGGATTCTACAACTGCTGTAAATCCAAGCAACACACATAAAATGCTGGAGGGACAGCTTCCACGGAAATGAATGAATAAATCAATAACTTAAGGATGTGCTGGGAGAAACCCACGTTTTGCCACACATTTCAGCACAACCATAGCAAGTCCACAGTGCTTGGCAGAATAACACAAAATACAAAAGCAACAAGAGCAACACAATCGCCTTTGCTGTCTCTCAACAGATAGTCCTTCAACTCCAGGACAGACCTCTAGCCTCCAGTTTATGGCCATTAGGCTTTGATTTCAGATCAAACTTTGGATTTCAATCTTGGATACTGAACCCTAGACTAGCTGATGATGGAAGCCTGACCTTCACACTTGAAACACTTGCTTCACTAATATTATTAGGCAAACAGGGATAACACAGCAGCATAACATTTCACAGTGCCAGCCATTTCAATTCCTGCTGCTGCTTGTAAGGAGTTTGTACTTTCTTGTTGTAACTGTGGGTTTCCTCTAGGTGCTCTGATTTCCCTCCATATCGCAAAGACATACAGGTTAGTAGGTTAATTACTCACTTGGGTGTAATTGAGCAGCAGGGGTTCATTGGGATGGAGGGGCCTGTTACCACACTGTATCTCTAAAAAAAAAATGTAAATAAAATAAATCCAAGCCTGGCCTGCAATTAATTTTGGACCTACCAGTAGTCAACTGCCCTTCAAAAAGGACTGGCTTGGACATACAAGTTGAGTGTTAGGTTCAGTGACATTCACAACCCAAGAATAATATGGCTCAAGTGTGGCCTTAACTGTTTACAGAGTTTTGTTTAGCAGTACCTGAGACACAGCTTTAAAAGAATGAATATCTTAATTGAGTAACTTCCAGAATAGCACTAATAAAAGAATGGCATTACAGTACAGTGCTCACATTCCCAAAGATCCACAGTCTGGAAGATGTCTGTCTTGTTGACACCATATCTCTCAGCAGCTTTCGGAAATTCTGAAACCTGTTCCATTTGTTTGAAGGCCTTGTCAGTGTTCCAAATCTTCTTTATTGGTTTCTTGTTCTCAGCATAGTGGCTGTTGATCAGCTGGCTGAGTACCTGCAGAAGATAGTGAACTTCAGATGATGTCATAACAAATCATAAAACACAGTCTATTTGGGCTAATTGGCCTGTTTCTGTGCAGTAGTGCTCTATCAGTAATTACCTCCATGCTTATTATATCCTTAACCCATTGAAAACAATTCTGCCATTCAAGAAATTATTCTTTATTTTGACTTTAATTTTCCAACCTTGTTTCTCAGTTCCCTTGAGTCCAAAGTTACAGCAAAAAACCTTGAATGACTGTGTAGTCAGTAATTCTTTTGGCTATAGCTAGACTATCTCTTTTAAGTGGGAGCGGGGCTGGATGGAGCATAGGAGGATGATGGTGCCTAACGGTGACTCTTTTGCTTGCATCTTTGGAAACAGCTCTATTTCTATCTTTAATATCTCTATTTTTCCCTTTTAGGGTCCTTTTGAAGACCCCGACCTAGAGTTACATGCTGACTTCGGTTCTTGTGAAAATGGGACCCGCTCTCAGGGCCACATGACTGGCCGCTTTTCAATATGTCGAGGACACAGCCTGGAAAACTAGTGCACCTTCAGAGTGCCAGGTTTCATGGCTCTGGAGACAGGCGAATTTGAGGTCAGTGCCACCAGAGGAAATTGGCGTATCATGTGAGACTTAAGATCGAAAGCAGCGAGCTGGCTGCCCAGAGACCTGAGTTCTTTTGGCACTGAGCTTGGAAGAAGTGACACAACAGACTTTCAACATCATAAATCAGCGAGTTGTTTGTTATGTCTCCCCTCTCATTGTGAAACAGGGCACCTTTTTTTCATTACTAGGGAGAGACAGAACCTGTGGTATGTCAAATTACTTGGTGATGGAGTAGTCTTTGGGACACTACAAGTCTGTGTCTTTATTGATGCTTTGCTGCACAATTGAGTGCTCGGTGGGGGGTGCAGATGCTTTTTTGCTGGTGGGGGTCGTCGTTTTGCTGCTGCTTATGTACATTTCTCTGACATTAAATGTACCTATGGACACCTATCGAAGTGCATCAATTCCTTTAAAGTTTGAGGTACTTTGTTGCAAAAGTGGAATGTTTTGTATTTTTTAGAGCAGAAAAATGCAGTACAGGTCCTTTGGCTCACAATGTTGTGTTGAACATTTAACCTACTCAAAAATCAATCTAAACCCTCCCTCATTCCATTTTTCTTTCATCCATTGTGCCTCTTATATGTCTTATGTATGTGCCTCCAGACTCAAATCTTGATCATCTTATGCAAGGTTTAATAGCCTTTAGCATGTTAGATATCAACTAATCCTTCAATGATCTGAAAGGGGATTACAATTAAATAAATACTCACAGTGCCATCCTTAAGCCATGATTGGAAACCCACTCTACCCAGCTCTGGTTGTCCGACATCTGACCCACATTGAGCAATAATCCATTTCACTAGCCGCTCCTCCAGTTCAGGTTCATATTTCTTCTCAATCTTGTTTTGAACATACCTACTAAATCCATAAATGGGTCCGTGGTTGGCCATCGTTAAGCAAGTCTGCTCAAGAAATCAAAGTCAGAGAAGTTAAGAATCCATAGTGAACTGAAGTACTTGTTGTGCAATGTTGAAGGCACTGGATTAAAGTGGTAATAATGATGATGATGATAATAATAATAATACAAACTCATAAATGAAATCACATCTCACAATAAATACAACGCTGATCCAGTTTTAGTTTCGGAATATCACAAATTATATTGTGGCTAATCAGTTATTATAGATAGGGCAATCCACAAGAACTGTCCAGATATAATAATACGGTACAAGATAAGCAACTTATTTAATAGATATAGCCATTCTAAAGACACCTAACATACACAATATGTGAAAAACACCAGAAATATGCTGAATTAAAAGAGGAAATTTAAAGACTATGGAATATTTACAGCTTATATATTGCCCCAATGGTAATATCTGCAACTTGTATCTTCCCAAAGTCACTACACAATAGCATTAAACAATTGGGGCTACACAGTATTATCTATGTAATTCCTCAGAAGGCCACAATACTAAACACCTCTAGAATAGTCCAAAAGATCCCAGCAATTAAAAAATGTGTTTGGCTATGCCTGTACCTCAGGTTTTACCAGCTTGAGCTGTGGAAAAATAAGTAGTAATAATTATGATTACTTATTTATAAAACATTTTTCATAAAGGTGATGTAGTTCGAATGTGCTTTACAATGGGATAAAGTGAAAAAATGATAAAGTAAAAAAAATGAAGGTAAGTCTGCATCCCTTATACAGTATTTTTAGATATTGAGTTCCACAGTTCAGTTCAAAAAAGCTGACCAGCCAATTATCTTTGAGGGATATTGTTTAAATTTAAGAAACTGGTGTTGGAACACCTGTGAGCTTGAACAGGATTATAAAATGAAAATGTGTTTAGACGTTGCACAAATCAAACAAAAACAAATTTAATGCAAGAGGTGGACTTCAGATACAAATCAGAAGCATGAACTTGTTTTAATAAGATTTTCTTTTATTCTACTTAGGGCCTTAGTTAATTCAGTTATAGTTATGATATTTCAAAATTAAAAGGCAGCTGTTGTAGGCAATAAGAATTCTGAGAAGATCAAATACAAAAAAGGAGCCAGGTTTGTTCTGGTGCCTTGCTCAAGTAATCCTTGAAAGGGATATTGTGAGAATCTTCATAGAACATAAAACTTTACAGCACATTAGAGACCCTTTGGTCCACAACGTTAAGCCGGCCATATAATTTACTCTAGAAACTGCTTAGAATTTCTCTACCACCTAGGCCTCTATTTTACTAAGCTACATAGAAACATAGAAAATCTGCGGCACAATACAGGCCCTTCAGCCCACAAAGCTGTGCTGAACATCTTCTTACCTGAGAAATTACCTAGGGTTACCCATAGTCCTCTATTTTTCTGACCTCCATATACCGGTCCAGGAGTGTCTTAAAAGACCCTATTGTATCCACCTCCACCACTGTAACTGGCAATGTATTCCATGCACTCTCTGTGTGAAAAATCCACCCCTGATGTCCCCTCTGTATCTTCTTCCAAAACTATGCCCCCTCGTGTTAGCCATTTCAGCCCTGGGAAAAAGCCTCTGACGATCCACACGATCAATACCTCTCATCATCTTATACACATCTATCAGGTCACCTCTCATCCTCCGTCACTCCAAGGAGAAAAGGCCGAGTTCACTCAACCTATTCTCATAAGGTACGTCTCCAATAGAGGCAACATCCTTGTAAATCTCCTCTGCATTTTCTCTATAGTATCCACATCTTTCCTGGAGTGAGGTGACCAGAACTGAAACAGTATTCCAACTGGGATCTAGCTAAAGTCTTGCATAGCTGTAACATCACCTCACAGCTTTTAAACTCAATCCTACAGTTGATGAAGGATGACACACCATATGCCTTCTTAACAACACTGTCAACCTACCCAGAAGTTTCAAGTGTCCTATCGATACAGATCCCAAGATCTCTATGATTATCCACAATGCCAAGAGTCTTACCATTTATGTTATATACTGTTTTCAAATTTGGCCTACCAGAATGAACCACCTCATACTTATCTGGGTTGAACTCCATCTGCCACTTCTCAGACCAGTTCTGCATCCTATCATTTTTCCATTGTAACTACTGACAGACTATCCACAACATCCCCAACTTCTGTGTCATTAGCAAACTTACTACCTCACCGTTCTAGTTCCACATCAGGTCATTTATAAAAATCACAAAAATGAGGGGTCCTAAAACAAATCCCTGTGGAACACCACTGGCCATCAACATCTATGCAGAATTTGAACCATCTGTAACCACCTTTAGTCTTCTGTGGTCATGCCAATTGTGGAACCACAAAACAAGGTCCCCTCGGATCCCATGTCTTCTTACTTTCTCAATAAGCCTCACATGGGGTACTTTATCAAATGCCTTACTGAAATCTATATACGCTACATCCACTACTCTACCTTCATCAATGTGTTTTTTTACATCCTCAAAGAATTCAATCAAGCTTGTAAGGCACAACCTGCCCTTGCCAAAGCTGTGCTGACTATAACTAATCAGATTATGTCTCTTCAAATGTTCATAAATCCTACCTCTCAGGATCTTCTCCAACAACTTGCCCACTACTTAAGTAAGGCTCACTGGTCTATAATTTCCTGGTCTATCTCTACTCCCTTTCTTGAATAAGGGAACAACTTTTGCAACCCTCCAATCCTCTAGTACTTCTCCCGTCCCCATTGATGATACAAACATTATCACCAGAGTCTCAACAATCTCCTCACTTGCTCCCACAGTAGCCTGGGGTATACCTCGTCTGGTTCTGGCAACTTATCTAACTTAATACTTTTCAAAAGCTCCACCACATCCTCTTTTTTAATGTCTATATGCTCCAGCATTTTAGTCTGCTCTAAGTCATCCCCACAATTACCAAGGTCTTTTTCCCTGGTGAATGCTGAAGCAAAGTATTAATTAAGTACCCCCACTACCTCCTCCAATTCCATGCACATGTTTCCACTATTATATCTGATTGGTCCTCTTTTCACAAGGTTCATCCTCTTGCTCGTCATATAATTGTAGAATGCCTTGGGGTTTTACTTTAATCCTGCTTGCCAAGGACTTGGGAGCCGCTGTTCTCAGGGAAATGCATGGCCGAAATGTCCTGACGTAGTGTCTCGGCCCGAAACGTTGATTGTACCTCTTCCTATAGATGCTACCTGGCCTGCTGCGTTCACCAGCATTTTGTGTGTGTTGCATCTCACATTCGCTAGGTCTCCCTGACATGTTTATGGTCAAATCTGGGGCAGCCCTGATGCAATAGGTGACACTGTCTGTCTTAGCGGCCATATCTTGTGTATATCTGATTAAATTAGTGTCTCTGACCCTCTTACCAGACAAATCTGGTGCATCTTGCATCAATAGGTGTCTCTGATATTCTTACTGGTCAAAACTGGTGCATCCTGATATAATAGGTATTTTCGTCACAGTTACCAGTGAAATCTGCTGTATTTTGAATCAGTAGGTGTCTCTGACACTCGTACTATTCAAATCTGGTGCATCTTGAATCAATAGGAGTCTTTCAGTCAGATCAAGAACATCCATGACGCATTTGGTGTTTCTGGCACTCTTACCAGTCATGTCCAGTGCATTCATGATGTAATAAATGTGCCTCTGAAATGCCTATGGTCGAATCCTGTGCATCCTTGATGCAATAGGTGTCTCTTTCACTCTTACCAATCACATCTGGTTCATCCCTGATGGAATAGGTTTTGTTGTCACTCTTACTGGTCAAAGCTGGTGCATTCTGATATAATAGGTGTTTCTGTCACAGTTACTAGTCAAATCTGGTGCATTGCTAATGCAATAGGTGTCTGTGACAGTTTTATTGGTCAATTCTGTTGCATCTCTAATGGAAAAGGTTTCTCTGTCACTCTTATCTTTCAAATCTGGTGCATCCCTGATGTAATATGTGTCTCTGTCTCTCTACCTGTAAAATCCAGTGCAACTCTGATGCATTAGGTGTCCTGGACATTCTTATTGGTCAAATCTGGTGCACCCTAGATGAAATTGGTGTCTATGTCACTCTTACTAGTCAAATTTGGTCCTCTGTGATACTCTTACCGGTGAAATCTCGTGCATCTCTGATGTAATAGGTGACTATGTAGCTCATGTGGTAAAATCTGGAGCATCCTTGATGTAATATGTGTCTCTGTCACTTTTACCAGTCAAACCTGGTACTTCTTAATATAATAGGTGTCTCACACCTTCTTCCCAATCAAATCTGGTGCATTCCTAATGCAACAGGTGTCCCTGACACTCTTCTGGTGAAATCTGGTGCATCCCTGATGTAATACATGTCTCTGTCACTCTTACCAGTCAAATTTGGTGTGTCTTGATACAATAGATGTCTTTGACATTCTTAGCAGTCAAATCTGGTACATCCCAGATGGAATACAACATGGAACTTAAAAATTTACAGCACATTACAGGCCCTTCAGCCCACAATGTTGTACTGACCATGTAACCTACTCTAGAGACTGCCTAGCACATAGCACTCTATTTTTCTAAGCTCCATGTACCTACCTAACAATTTCTTAAAAGAACCTATTGTATCAGCTTCCACCACCGCCACTGGCTATACATTCCATGCACCCACCACTCTCTGTGTGAAAAGCTTACCCCTGATATTTCCTCTTCAACTATTTCCAAGCACCTTAAAACTGTGCCCTTTTATGTTAGTCATTTCAGTCCTGGGAAAAAGCCTCTGACTATCCAAACGATCAATGCCTCTCATCATCTTATACACCTCTATCAGGTCACCTCTCATCCTCCTTCACTCCAAGAAAAAAAGGCTGAGTTCACTCAACCTATTTACATAAGGTACACTGTCCAATCCAAGCAACATCCTCAAAAATCTCCTCTGCACTCTCTATAGTAGTGAGGTGACCAAAACTGAATACAGTGAGGTCTAAGGTCTTATATAGCCATGACATTATCTCATGCTTTTGAACTCACTCCCATGGTTGATGAATGCCAACACACCAGACACTTTTAGTGCACAGCAGCTTTTAGTGTCTTATTGACACAGACCCCAAGCTCTCTCAAATCCTTCACACCATCAAGTGTCTTACCACTTATATTATATTCTGTCTTCAAATTGGACCTACCAAAATGAACCATTTCACACTTATCTGGGTTGAAGTCCATCTGCCACTTCTCAGCCCAGTTCTGCATCCTATCAATGTCCTGCTGTAACTTCTCACAACCCTCCAGACTATTCACAACACCCCCAACCTTTGTGTCATCAGCAAACTTACTTCTACTTCTTCTACTTCCTCGTCCAAGTCATTTATAAAAATCACAAAGAGGAGGGGTCCCAGAACAGATCTCTGCAGAACACCACTGGTCACTGACCTCCATGCAGAATACAAACATAATTTTCCTTCTGTGGGCAAGCCACTTCTGGATCCACAAAGCAAGGTCCCCTCAGATCCCATGCCTCCTTACTTTCTGAAGGAGCCTCACATGGAGAAGCTTATCAAATGCCTTACTGAAATCCATATACACTAAATCCACTGCTATACCTTCACCAATATATTTTGTTATATCCTCAAAGAATTCAATCAAGTTCATAAGGCTTGACTTGCCCTTGACAAAGCCATGCTGACTATACCTAATCTAACTATGTCTCTCGAAATGTTCATAAATTCCGCCTCTCAGGATCTTTCCTACAAGTTGCCCAGCACTGAAGTCAGAATCACTGGTCTATAATTTCTTGGGTCATCTCTACTTCCTTTCTTGAATAGGCAAACAACATTTGCAACACTCAAATCATCCAGCACTTCTCCCGTCCCTATTGATGCCACAAAGATCATCACAAGAGGCTCAGCAATTTCCTCTCACCTCCCACAGTAGCCTGGGATATATTTCATCTGGTCACAATGACTTATCTAACTTAATGCTTTTCGTTAATTACTTCTGCTACCTTCTCCAACTCCATGCACACATTTCCACTATCTTACCCGAGTGGTCCTAGTTTCACATAGCTCATCCTCTTATTCTTCACATACTTGTAGAATGTCTTAGGCTTTTCCTTTATCCTGCTTGCCAAGGCCTTCTCATGGCCCCTTCTAGCTCTCCTAATTCCATTCTTAAACTCCTCCCTAAACAACCTTGTAATTTTCTAGAGCTCTAACAGTACCAAATTTCTTGAACTTTCAAAATGCTGGTGGAGCGCAGAAGGCCAGGCAGCATCTATAGGAAGAAGTTAGATCAACGTTTCAGGCTGAGACCCTGCGTTCCACCAGCATTTTGTGTCTGTTGCTTGAATTTCCAGCATCTGCAGATTTGTTTGCGCTTGCATTCTTGAACTTTTGTAAGCTTTTCCTTTCTCCTTAACTAGATTTTCCACATACATTTAACACCGTGCATAGAAACATAGAAAAACCTACAGCACAATACAGGCCCTTCAGCCCACAAAGCTGTGCTGAACATGTCCTCACCTTAGAAATTACCTAGGCTTACCCATAGCCTTCTATTTTCCTAAGCTCCATGTACCTGTCCAGGAGTCTCTTAAAAGACCCTGTCGTTTCCGCCTCCACCACCGTCACTGGAGGCCCATTCCACGCAATCATCGCACTCTGCATAAAAGACTTACCCCTGACATCTCCTCTGTACCTACTTCCAAATTCCTTAAAACTGTGCCCTCTCATGTTAGTCATTTCAGCCCTGGGAAAAAGCCTCTGACTATCCACATGATCAATGTCTCTCATCATCTTATACACCTCTATCAGGTCACCTCTCCATTGCTCCAAGGAGAAAAGGCCAAGTTCACTCAACCTATTCTCATCAGGCATGCTCCCCAATCACGGCAATATCATTGTAAATCTCCTTTGTACCATTTCTATGGTTTCCACATTCTTCCAGTAGTGAAGTGACCAGAACTGAGCACAGTACTCCAAGTGGGGTCTGATGAATTTCCACATCCCACAGGAGGAGAGATCCACTGCCATATCTGCCAACAAGCCTGTACTGGCAACCAAGACCAAATTAGCAATAATCAACAGAAGAAACTATGCTTTTTACCTGTTCCTTTGGACTCAACCTCTTCTTGTCAAAGCCTCTAAGTTCCACCTTTGACTCTAGCCCCCACTCTGATGATGGCCTCTCCAATGATGGCCATTCCACCAGACCCTATCACTCTTTTATGGTTAAAAAAATAAGAAAAATTCCCATGTAAAGAGAAAGAAGTCCCCACGTTTGGTGGTGCTCCACCTGCCACCAATGCCTCTGATGCTTCCCGCTCCTGGGCACTGGCTACTGTGTTTTATGTTCTACTATGTTTATGTGTTCAAATCTGGAGTAATCTAGGCTCATTGCTAGTTAAGAGACAGTTTAATTTTCTATTTGCAACTCTGGCAATTTATTTCATTTCAACACAAGAAATGCACAAAAACTGGAAAATGAAGAAAGAAAGGATAAATAAATACAAGAAAAATTTATTACTTTAACTGGAGGAGATAGCAGAGGTACTTCATGAATACTTTATTTCAGCATTCACTACGGAAAAGGTTCTTGATGATTGTAGGGATGACTTGCAGCAGACTGAAAAGCTTGAGAATGTAGATATTAAGGAATAGGATGTGGTAGAGCTTTTGGAAGTCATCAAGTTGGTAAGTCACGGGGACTGGACAAGATGTACCCCAGGCTACTGTGGGAGGCGAGGAAGGAGATTGCTGAGCTTCTGGCAATGATCTTTGCATCATCAATGAGGACAGGAGAGGTTCAGGAGGATTGGAGGGTTGTGGATGTTGTTTCCTTATTCAAGAAGGGAGTAGAGATAGCCCGGGAAATTATAGACCAGTGAGTCTTACTTCTGTGGTCAGTAAGCTAAGGGAGAAGATTCTGAGATGCAGGATTTATGAACATTTGAGGAGGCATAATATGATTAGAAATAGTCGGCATGGCTTTGTGAAAGGCAGGTCATGCCTTAAGAACCTGAATTAATTTTTTGAGGATGTGACTAAACACATTGATGATTGTAGAGCAGTAGATGTAGTGTACATGGATTTCAGCAAGGCATTTGATAAGGTACCCCATGCAAGGCTTATTGAGAAAGTAAGGAGGCATGGGATCCAATGGGATATTGCTTTGTGGATCCAGAACTGGCTTGCCCACAGAAGGCAAAGAGTGGTTGTAGACGGGTCATATTCTGCATGGAGGCCGGTGACCAGTGGTGTGCCTCATGGATGTGTTCCCTGTACTCTTCGTGATTTTTATAAATGACCTGGATGAGGAAGTGGATGGGTGGTTTAGTAAATTTGCTGATGACACAAAGTTTGGGGGTGTCATGGATAGTGTGGAGGGCTGTCAGAGGTTACAGTGGGACACCAATGGGATGCAAAAACGGGCTGAGAATTAGCAGATAGATTTCAACCCAGATCAGTGTAAGGTGGTTCATTTTCGTAGGTCGAATATGATGGCAGAATATAGCATTAATGGTAAGACTCTTGGCAGTATGGAGGATCAGAGGGATCTTGGGGTCTGAGTCCATAGGACACTCAAAGCAGCTGCACAGGTTGACTCTGTGGTTAAGAAAGCATACAGTGCATTGGCCTTCATCAATCGTGGAATTGAGTTTCAGAGCCGAGAGGTAATGTTTCAGCTTTATAGGACCCTGGTCAGACTCCACTTGGAGTACTGTGCTCAGTTCTGGTCGCCTCACTACAGGAAGAATGTGGAAACCATAGAACAGGTGCAGAGGAGATTTACAAGGATGTTGCCTGGATTAGGGAGCATGCCTTATGAGAATAGGTTGAGTGAACCCGGCCTATTTTCCTTGGAGCGACAGAGGATGAGAGGTGACCTGATAGAGATGTAGAAGATGATGAGAGGCATTGATGGTGTGGATAGTCAGAGGCTTTTTCCCAGGGCTGAAATGGCTAGAATGAGAGAGCACAGTTTTAAGGTGCTTGGAAGTAGGTACAGAGGAGATGTCAGGGCTAAGTTTTTTACACAGAGAGTGGTGAGTGTGTGGTGGTGGAGGCAGATATGATAGGATCTTTTAAGAGACTCCTGGACAGGAATACGGAGCTCAGAAAAATAGACGGCTATGAGTCACTCCACTCTTCAAGAAGGGAGAGAAGCACTAGAAAGGAAACTATAGGCCAGTTAGTCAGACCTCAGTGGTTGGGAAGATGTTAGAGTCAATTATTAAAGATGATGTCAGAGAGTACTTGGAGGCACATATTAAAATAGGCTATATTTTCTTAAGGGAAAATCTTGCCTGATAAATCAGTTCAAATTCTGTGAAGAAGTAACAAGCAGGATAGACAAAGGAAAATCCATTGATGTTATGTACTTGGATTTTTAGAGGTCGTTGACAAGGGGCCATGTGGCTGCTTAATCAGCCAGAAGCCAATGATACTACAGGAAAGATTCTAGTGTGAATAAAGCAGTGGCTGATTGGCTGGAGTCAAAGAGTGGGAACAAGGGGAGAATTTTCTGATTAGCTGTTGGAGACTAATAATGTTCTATTGGGGTCTGCATTAGAATGGAACGTTTTTATTTTATATGCCAATGATTTAGATGATGGAATTGATGGTTTTGTTGAAAAGTTTGTAGACAATATGAAGATAGGTGGAGGAGCAGGTAGTTTTGAGGAAGTAGAGAGGCTACAAAGGACAGACAGATTAAGAGAATGGGCAAAAAAGTGGCAGATGGTATACAGTGTAGAGAAGTGTATGGTCATGCACTTTGGTAGAAGAAATGAAAGTGTTTTCTGTTTTCTAAATGGAGAGAAAATACAAAAAATCTGAGGTGCAAAAGGACTTGGGAGACCTTGTACAGGATTCCTTAAAGGTTAATTTGCAAATTGAGCCTGTGGTGAGGAAGGTAAATGCAATGTTAGAGTCCGAGAATATAAAAACAAGGATAAAATTTTAAGACTTTATAAAGCTTTGGTGAGGCCTCATGGAGTATTCTGAGCAGTTTTGGGCCCCTTATCTTAGAATGGATGTGCTGAAACTGGAAAGGGGTCAAAAGACATTCACAAAAATGTTGCAATGATCGAACAGCATGTCATATGAAAAGCTTTTGAGGTCTTTGGGCCTGTATTCACTAGAATGTAGAAGGATGAGGGTGACCTCATTGAAATTTATTAAATGGTGGCAAGCCTATATAAAGTGGCATTGGAGAGGATGTTTCCTATGGAGGGGGAGCCTAAGACCAGAGAATACAGCCTCAGAATAGAGGGGTGTCCTTGTAGAACGAAAGTGAGGAGGAATTTCTTTAGCCAGAGAGTGGCGAATCTGTGGAATACTGTGCCAAGTCTGTATGTATATTTAAGCCATAGGATGATAGATTCTTGATTGATCAGGGCATGTACGGAAATCAGGAGAAGGCAGGAGATTGGGGCTGAGAGGAAAATTGGATCAGCCATGTTGAAATAGTAGAACAGAGTTGATGGACCAAATGCCCTAATTCTGCTCTAATATCTTATGATCTTTTCGTCTAAAATATGTTCAGGGAAGTTTTCTTATTCAGTACATAGAAGTCCCAACAATCTGCTTTAAGAAATGAGACAGGACAGTTGAAAAGTTTGTGTAGGGGAATACTTTGCATCCAGTGACTACAATGCCATTAATTTCAAAGTAATTATGCAAAAAGATATTTACTTTTTGCAGGTTGAGAGTAAATTGGAGAAAGACCAATTTTGATGGTATCAGAAAGGATCTGGCAAGTGTCCATTGGAACAGACTGTTTTCCAGCAAAGTTGTACATTGAAAGTGGAAGGCTTGCAAAAATGAAATTTTCAGAGTACAAAGCTTGTATGTGCCTGTCAGAATAAAAGGTAAAGATAACTAGTATAAGGAAATGGTTTTCAAGCAATGTGGAGGCTCTGATTGAAAAAAAAGAGGTGTATTTAAGGTATCCTGCAGAGTCCTGCCAAAGGGTCTCAGCCTGAAATAATGACTGTACTTTTTTCCATAGATGTTGCCTGGCCTGCTGAGTTCCTCCAGCGTTTTGTGTGTTGCACTTGGATTGCAGGCACAGGCAGGTAGGAACCAGGCAGCTTGTGAAGTATAAGAAATGCAAGAGGGCACAAGAAAGAGACCAGTCAGGCTAAAAAAAGTATGAAGTTGCTCTAGCAGATAAGATGAAGGAGAACCATAAGGGATTCTACAGCTATGATTTAGATGAAGGGATTAAAAGTAACATTAGCAAATTTGCAGATGACACAAAGCTGGGTGGCAGTGTGAAATATGAGGAGGATGTTATAAGAATGCAGGGTGACTTGGACAGGTTGGGTGAGTGGGCAGATGCATGGTAGATGCAGGTTAATGTGGATAAATGTGAGGTTATCTTCTTTGGTGGCAAGAACAGGAAGGCAGATTACTATCTGAATGGTGTCAAGTAAGGAAAAGAGGAAGCACAACGAGATCTAGGTGTCCTTGTTCATCAGTCACTGAAAGTAAGCATACAGGTACAGCAGGCAGTGAAGAAAGCTAATGGCATGTCCCCTTCATAACATGGGGAGTTGAGTATAGGAGCAAAGAAGTCCTTCTGCAGTTGTACAGGGCCCTGGTGAGACCACACCTGGAGTATTGTGTACAGTTTTGATCTCCAAATTTGAGGAAGGACATTCTAGCTATGGAGGGAGTGCAGCGTAGGTTCACAAGGTTAATTTCCGGGGTGGCGGGACTGTCATATGTGGAAAGATTGGAGTGACTGGGGTTGTATACACTGGAATTTAGAAGGATGAGAGGGAATCTGATTGAAACATATAAGATTATTAAGGGATTGGACACGCTAGAGGCAGGAAACATGTTCTCGATGTTGGGGGAGTCCAGAACCAGAGGCCACAATTGGAGAATAAGGGGTAGACCATTTAGAACAGAGTTGAGGGAAAACTTCTTCACTCAGAGAGTTGTGGTTCTGTGGAATGCTCTGCCCTCTGAATTTGGCTCAAAGGGCCAAATGGCCTCCTCCTGCACCTATTGTCTATTGTCTTTTGCTATGTTAAGGGGAAAATGATTGTAAGGGACAAAATTGGTCTTCCAGTAGATCAGAATGGTTATCCATGTGTGGTGCCAAAAGAGATGAGGGAGATGTTAAATAGTTTTTTTTACATCTGTATCTAATCAGGAGATAGTCACAGTAACTATAGAAGAGAGAGTAAGAAGCAGTGAGGTCCTGGTCTTTATACAGATTATAGGGGAAGGTGTGTTTGCTGCCCTGAGGTAAATTTGGGTAGATAAATAGCCAAGGCCTTAGCAGGGATGTTTAAATCATCCTTAACAGCAGGTGAGGTACTGGAGGTTTTGGAGGATACCAATGTTGTTAAAAAAAAGACTCTAAGGATAAATCAGAAAATTATAGGTCAGTGAGTCTGAAATTACTAGAAGGTGTTCTAGGGCATCCAGTAATACATGAGTATTTTAGTAGACATGGACTGATTAAGGATAGTCAGCCATATCCTCTCTAGAAATACTATTTCACTGCCATCTTGTGCCACATGGCTTCCAGATTTGTTTTTAAGCTTCTCAATTAAGACCTCTGAAGACCCCAGATACTCATTATTCAATTGACTGCTTTTCCCACTGCTTCTTCTGCTATGCTACGTTTTCAGCTATGAGGTGGTACCTGGTGACCCTAACCCAGTATGTTCCACAACTCCAGGATTCTCTCTCCGCTGTCTGCAATGGACCCATTCAATATTTTATCCTCCACCGGATCCACACTTTCAGTCGCTGGATCTTCATGTTCTTATATCCAACAAGAATAAACAGATTGTCTGTCTGCAGACTGCAAAATGTGTCATCTCCAACTCCAGCAGTCATGGACGTTCGCAACCTTGATGTTTCCAACAATCCAGAGTAGATTCTGAACCTGGATTCCACCGCCATCAATGTGGAGTCAAACAACCCCAGAGACCTTCAATATGCAACCTCCAACTCTGACTCCAGCCTGGACTTTGACCAACAGCACATCCAGGCCGGGACCTCAGTCTCTCCTTCCGCCACCACCACCCTGCAATCCTGTGTCTCTCAGGTCCCACCACCAGCTTTTGAATTCTTGGAGACTACACTTTCCTCCCAACCCACCTTCCCTGAACAGTCCAACACACCCCTCTCCTCAGACACTACGCCTCTGTGAGCCTAAATGTTCTGTCACCTGTAAGGGCATCACCTTTTTTAACCCTGCACCCACACCACAGTTCTGAGCCTACCATGATGCTGAGCTCTTCAGCTGCCTTCATCTTCATATCTACCTCTCCTCTTCCTTCGCCCATCTTCAATTCTTCTCCTCTTCCTGGACACCCTGATCTGGATCTTTTTATTGCCAATAGCCAACAAGATATCAACTATTTCAACTTTAACACTCCTCTCTCCTATTCCAATCTCACCCCTTCTGAATACTCAGTGCTCCACTCCCTCTGCACTGATCCTATCCTCACCATCAAACCCACAGATAAGGGAGGTGCTGTAGTACTCTGGCAGACTGACCTCTACCTTGCTGACACCACACAACTTTCAGACACCTTCTCTTGTTCACCCTTTGAAGGGGACCTTATTAAGGACCCCAGGCCATTGTTACCTGCCACCATTACTGGTCTAATTAACTCCTGGGATTTCTCATCCACCGCCACCAACCTCACTTTGCACCTTCCGTTTCTACATCTGTCCAGATAGACCCATTGTTCCAGCTTGTTCTTGCCCCACCGAACTCACAACTGCATACCTTGTTCAGTCCCTTCCTACCTACATCTGTGGCGCTTCACACACTCTGGATCTTTTAATTACTTAAAATTCCTTGGCCCCAGTTCTCCCATTTTCAGTATGGATATTCCTGCCCCATCGTTTCTTCAGACAACAGACTCAACCAATTCCTATCCACCACCAATCACCTCCATCTGGCTGAACTGGTCCTCATTCTCAATAATTTCTCCTTCAGCTCCTCCCACTTCCTTCAAGCTAAAGGTATAGCCATGAACACTCGCATGGGCCCCAGCTATGCCTGCCTGTTTGTTGGCTATATGGGACAGTCTACAGACCAAGCCTACACTGGTGACCATCCTGCACTTTTCCTTTGCTACATCGATGACTGCAGTGGTGCTGCTTCCTGCATGCATGCCGTGCTTGTCAACTTCATCAATTTTGCCTCCAACTTCCACCCTGCCCTCAAGCTTACCTTACCTCCCTCCCCTTTATTGATCTCTCTGTCTCTGGAGATACCTTATCCACTGATGTCTATTATAAACCGACAGACTCTCACAGATACCTGGACTATACCTCTTCTCACCCTGATACTTGTAAAAATGCCATCCCCTTCTCTCAATTCCTCTCTCTCCACCATCACCACTCTCAGAATAAGGCTTTTCATTCTAGAACGAAGAAGATGCCTTCCTTCAAATAATGGGGCTTCCGTTCCTCCATCATCAACGTTACCCTCAAATGCATCTCTTCCATTTCACATATGTCTGCTGTTACCCCATCCTCCCACCACCCTACAAGTGATAGGGTGGTGGGAGGAGGGGTAAGAACAGACATTTGTGAAATGCAGATAAGTGCAGAATTGATGGCGGAGGAAGGGAAGCCCTCTCTTGAAGAAGGAGTCCTCACTACCACCCATCAGCCTCTGCATCCAGCACATAATTCTCTGAAAATTTCAACATCTCCAACGGGATCCCACCACCGAGTACATCTCCCCCTGCCCCCACCTTTCTACAGGGATCAATCCCTACTTATTTTCCTTGTCCATTCCCTTGAAAGGTGAAAAGTTTAAGTTGGTGTAGCTCTCTTAATTAGGGATGAGATCAGGGAATTAGCGAGAGACGATATAAGATCTAAGGAGCAGAATGTTGAATCCATCAGGGTAGAGTTAAGGAAAAGTAAAGGGGAAAAAAATCATTGGTGGGAGTTGTCTATTGGCCACCAATTAATAATATTACAATGGCACAGGCAATAAATAGAGAAATATCTCAGGCATGTTACTGAACCTACAAGGGAACGTGCTTTCTTAGATCTGGTCCTGTGCAATGAGAAAGGTAAAATTAGTGATCTTGTAGTTAGGGATCCTCTTGGAAAGAGTGATCACAGTATGACTGAGTTTCCCATACAAATGGAGGGGGCAATAGTTTGATCGAAAACCAGTGAATTATCCCTAATCAATGGCAACTGCTCTGGGATGAAGGACAAATTGGCTAGTGTAGTCTGGGAACACAGGCTATATGGTGGAACAGTTGAGGAGCAGTAGAAGACTTTCAAAGAGATTTTTTATGGTGCTCAACAAAAGTATATTCCAGCTAAAAGCAAGGACAATAATGGTGGGGAGATTCAGCCTTGGATAACTAAAGAAATAAAAGAAGGCATCAAACTAAAAGCTCGTGTACAAAATCACCAAGAGTAGTACGAGCTGGAAGATTAGGAAAACTTTAAAAAAGCAACAAAATAACACTAACCGTGCAATGAAGAAAGGGAATCTAGGTTATGAAAATAAACTAGCACAAAATATAAAAACAGATAGTAAAAGTTTTTATAATTATGTAAAGCCGAAAAGGATGGCTAAAATTAACGTAGGTCCCTCGGAGGTTGAGAAGGGGGAATTGATATTGGGTAATGAGGGAATGGCAGAGGCTTTTAATGATTATCTTTTGTCGGTCTTCACAGTGGAGCATACATCTAACATACCAAAGAAAGATGTTATGGATGTTATGATGAGAGGTGAGGACCTCAATGTGATAGCTATCACTAAAGAGGTACTGTTCGGCAAACTTGTGGGCCTGATGATAGACAAGTCCCCTGGTCCTGATAGAATGCATCCCAGGAAACTGAAAGAAATGGTAGAAGTTATAGTAGAATCTTTGGTCATAATTTACCGAAATTCTCTGGGCTCCGGGCAGGTCCCGATGGATTGGAAGATGGTAAATGTCACCCCACTGTTCAAAAAAGCATGTAAGCAAAAGGCGGTTAGTAACTAAAGGCCAGTTAGTTTAACATCTGTAGTTGGGAAAATGTTTGATGCTATCATTAAAGCAGAAATAGCGAGGCATCTGGCAAGAAATGGATCCATCAGGCAGACACAGCATGGATTCAGCAAGGACAGGTCCTGTTTGACAAACTTACTGGAGTTCTTTGAGAATATAATTAGGGCAGTGGTTAGAGGGGAACAGATGGACATTATTTACTTGGATTTCCAGAAGCTGTTTGATGAGAGGAAAGACTTATGCATAGAGTTGGGGTGATGCATTAGCATGGATAGAGGACTGGTTAACTGATAGAAAGCAGAGAGTTGGGATACACGGGTCTTACTCTGGTTGGCAATCAGTGGTAAGAGATGTGCTGCGGGGGTCACTGCTGAGAACTCAACTGTTCATGATATACATTAACGATCATTAACGAGTGTATTTAAGTTTACTGATGATACTAAATGGAGTGGAAAAGCAAATTGTGCAGAGGATACAGGGAGTCTGCAGAGAGATATAGATAGGTTAAGTGAATGAGCAAGGGTTTGGGAGATGCAGAACAAGGTTGGTAAATCGAGGTCATCCACTTTGGAAGGAATAATGGAAGAGCAGTTTATTCTTTAAATGGTAAATAATTGCAGCACGCTGCTGTGCAGAGGGACTTGGGAGTGCTTGTGTGTGAATCACAAAAGGTTGGTTTGCAGGTGCAGCAGGCTATCAAGAAGGCAAATGGAATGTAGACCATCATTGCTAGTCAAATTGAATTGAAGAGCAGGGAGGTCACGCTGCAACTATACAGAGTACTGGTGAGGCCGCACTTGGAGTACTGTGTGCAGTTCTGGTCTCCATACTTGAGGAAGGATATACTGGCTTTGGAGGCAGTGCAGAGGAGGTTCACCAGGTTGATCCCAAAGATGAGGGTTTCTTAAGGAGAGATTGAGTTGCCTGGGACTATATTCACTGGAAATTTGAAGATTGAGAGGAGATATTATAGAAACATATAAAATTATGAAAAGGATAGATAAGATAGAGGCAGGAAATTTGTTTCCACTGGTATGTGAGACTAGAACTAGGGACATAGCCTCAAAATTAGGGGCAGTAGATTTAGGATGGAGATGAGGTGGAACTGCTTTTCACAGAGAATGGTGAATCTGTGGAATTTTCATTTAATGAAGAGATTTGTTTATTAGAACTTTTAATGGCTTTGTCACACTCTACATTCAACACGATTCACATTTCTTCCTTCTCCCTAATTGATTAGTGAAATTATCTCCTTGCAGAGTGCTAATTGATCTAACTTACAGTTTTTGTAATTCTGCACTTTGATTTAGTTCAGCACTTTCTTGGTGAAATTCCTGATCTAGATTAGAATGCTTACATTTCTTTTCAACTTTTATGAACTCTGCCGGCCAGGCTACATCTATACAAAAACATAAACAGTTGATGTTTTGGGCTGACACCTTTTATCAAGATTGGAGAGAAAAGATGAAAATTCAGAATAAGAGGATGGGAGAGGGAGAAAGAACCACAAGGTGGCAGGTGATAGGTGAAATTGGGAGGGGGCGGTTGAAGTAAAGAGCTGGGAAGTTAATTGGTTAAAGACTTACAGGGCTGGAAAACGGGAGGCTGATGGGTGAGGATAGAAAGCCACGGAAGAAAGTGTCAATGGTGATCAACCCGATGTAATCAAACAAGTACCACAGTTGATTCTTTTCAACCTTTATTAGTAGCAAGCTAAGAGAGAGAACCTTCCTTCTGCACTCACAGAGAGTCAGCCACGGAAGTCTCTCTGTCAGAGCACAGAGGTACAGAATTTTTTATACCATCTTTGTCACGAAAGCCTAGCAACAGTGATAGTCTGAGACAAATCCCACTTAATCACTTAAAACAGAGGTAAACGTATTTGACAAAGAATATTTAATCACATCAGGCGGAGATAATCAGAGAACAGAGTATAATTAATTCTCACATCCTGCATGTCCTTGTCTGGACACTCAGCATTTACATGTTAGCAGGACAGATTGATCCTTTAACATCTCAATACAAAAGGACAGTCAGATCAATGGATATTCCAGCTACTCAAATAGAGCAGAACTTAATAATTTAGGCTACGTCCACACTAGACCGGATAATTTTGAAAATGCCGGTTTCGTGTAAAAACGATAGGCGTCCACATGAGGCATTTTTCAAAATACCTCTGTCCACATTAGAACGGATATTTGGGCCTAGCTCCTCCTACTGCGCATGCACGGGACACACAGAAAACAAGCAAAGAGGAAACGGTATATTAGGTGCACGTTTGTCCACAGTCATTTCCTACAGCCATAGTCTCTTCACCGATGACAGGGACGACAGCTACAACTAAATGCAATAAGGCTTGTTGCCAGGCAAAAGTGAAATTTGCTGTTACCTCATTTGTTTGTCTCTACTTTTGCCATGTCTTTGTGTATTATTTTGCTGTATTTTAACATGTGTAATGAAATGAGTTACTGGGCAAAAGTGACAATTGCATCTATTGAATGATTGCACAAGCAATACATTAATAATGTTACACGAGCCTGGCGGTGGACGAACTGAAGTGCAGAACACAGGCGCAGGGGCAGAGTCAGGAGGCGTTATCGCCATCGCGAGCGTGGAATCGGTTTCCAGGAGAGTCTTTGCCCAAAGTCTTGGATTTGGAGAGAATCCAGGAGCGATGCTATACTTAGAACCATGAAACGAGGTTACTCACACCGGAGTCGACCAACAAACTGGCAGCTCCTTGTTGTGATCACAGGGTTTTTATCCTGCATTTTCTGATGGAAGGCAGGTGTGTGTAGGTTGTGGAACCTGGGAATGATTGGAAATTAAACGAGGGGATTGAAGCCCAATACCTGAGGTAAATAGTAAGGTGGGGGATTGCCAGAAGAGACCTTGACAAATAAAGCACCTTGTTAAATGTATAAAACATGTCTGCATCAGTGCTATCTTGTATTTCCATACAATGTTACATCAGGCTGTTACACATCTGTTGTCAGATATTGTTGTGGTGTTGGACGTTGCATTCAAGAAAACAATGAAATGCCCCACTCCTGCCACCATTTGTTCCGGCACGTCATGACGGTGTTTTTAAAATTAGCCGGTTACCCTGTACAGACTACAACAGCCAACCGAAGTTTTCAGATTCAGTTACGGCTTTATCCAGTCTAGTGTGGATGTAGCCTTTGATAAGAGACTCTACCGAAATTAAGAAAGAATTGTAAGGAAAGTCCTGCTTTATCTCCACCCTTTGTCAAAACCAAAAGGTGTGAAAAGCCAGGAGACATACTCTTGTGGTTTCTTTGTGAGCTTTTAGACCTTATCTCACTCCAAAGAGCAGCTGCTCAGACATGCTGCAGCTATTCTCAAACCAGAATACACAGACTCAGCTTTAACCATTATTTACAGGAATCTGAGAATCCCCCATTACACTTAAAACTTTATCAGAAGGAATTGGGAAGAGCAATAAAGGGATGTGATGGGCAGACAAAGAGATAAGAAGATGGAAATGGGAATGGATAATGGTGAAGAAGTAGGGGGCATTAGTGGAAGTTAGAGAAGTCAATGCTCATACCATCAGGTTGGAAGCTACCAAGACAGAATATAAGGAGAGGCTCCTGCAACCTGAGTGTGGCTTCATCATGACAGAGCAGAAGGCCGTGGAGTGACATATCAGAATGGGCATGAGAAGTAGAATGGAAGTGGGTGATCATTGGAAGCTTGACTCTTTCAGTTTATGTCAAGTCTGAATGATTTACAAGAGCCCACATCAGGAGTGCTGGATACAATAGATGACCCTAGCATACTCACACGTGAAGTGTTGCCTCACCTGGAAAGACTGGTGTCCGGAATGGAAGTGAGGGAGGTGGTGTAAGGACAGGTATAGCACTTGTTCCATTTGCAAGGATAGGTGCCAGGAGGGAGATCAGTGGGGAGGGCTGAATGGACAAAGGAGTCATATAGGGAGCAATTATTGTGTTGGCACATGGCCAAATGGTTAAGGCATTCGTCTAGTGATTTGAAGGTTGCTAGTTTGAGCCTCAGCTGAGGCAGCATGTTGTGTCCTTGAGCAAGGCACTTAATCACACATTGTTCTGCCATGACACCGGTGCCAAGCTGTATGGGTCCTAATGCCCTTCCCTTGGACAATATTGGTGGTGTGGAGAGGGGAGACTTGCAGCATGGGCAACTGCTAGTCTTCCATACCACCTTGCCCAGGCCTGCGCCCTGGTAACTTTCCAAGGCAGAAATCCATGGTCTCATGAGACTAACAAATGCCTGTAATGGAGTAATACCTGTGGGTGGGGGTGGGGGGGGGGAAGAAAGATGTGCTTGGTGCAGGGATCCTGTTGAAGATGGGAAAAGTTACAGAGAATTATGTGCTGGACATTGAAGTTGATGCGAGGACTGGGTGTTGGCAGGAGAATGGATGAAGGCAGATATGTGTGAGATGGAAGAGATGCGGTTGAGGACAGCATTGATGGTGGATGAAGGGAAGCCCCTTTCTTTGAAGAAGGAGACATCTTTTTAGTTCTGGAATGAAAAGCCTCATCCTGAGAACAAATGTGGTGGACATGGTGGAACTGAGAGAAGGAGATGGCACTTTTACAAATATCAGTGTGGGAAGAGGTATAGTCCAGATAGCTGTGAGAATCAATGGGATTATAAAAGATGTTAGTAAATAGACCTCTCTTCAGAAAGATCAAGAAAGGGAAGGGAAGCATTGGATTGGACCAGGTGAATTGGAAGGGCGGTGTGGAAATTAGAGGCAGAGTGGATGACTTTGATGAGTTCTGTGAAAGTGCAGGAAGCAGAACCAATGCAGTCATCGATGTAGCATAGGAAAAGTTGGGAAGTGATATCAGTGTAGGCTGCAAACATAGATTATTGCATGTAGCCAACAAAAAGGCAGGCATAGCTGGGACTCATGCGAGTGCCTGTGGCTATGCTTTTTATTTGAAAGAAGTGGAAAAAGCCAATGGAGAAATTATTAAGAGTGTGGACAAGTTCCACTAGGCAGAGGAAAGTGGTGGTGGAGGGGAACTGATTGGGTCTGGTGTCCAGAAAGAAATGGAGAGCTTTGAAGCCTCCCTGGTCATCATCATCATCAGGTGCCGTGCCCAGTTTGTGCTTTGATTGCCATGGTCCAAACACTCCTGTGGATCAGTTCATTGGTATTCATTTCCAGTTCTCCAGCCGCTGTCTCCATCATCATTTGTCTTTGTCTCCCCTTTGCTTTCTTCCCTTCAATCTTGCCCATAATTACTGTGCATTCTAACTCCTCTTTCCTACTCACACATTGCCTTTTCATGACCTCATAACATTATTTCTCTTTTTCTGTTTGCTTTGTTTATGACATCCTTGTTAGATATTTGTTTCATCCATGATATTCTTTGCATCCTCCTCAAAAACCACATCTCTGCTGCTACAATTCATTTCCTTGTGTTACTAGATATTGTCCAACATTCTGAGCAATATAACATAACTGAATAAACATAACACTTCGGTACTCTGAGGCAGGTTGTCATGCCTAGTTTAGTATTTGTCAGTATACTCCTCATTCTCCTAAAGGTGTCTTTTGCCATCCCTATTCTTCCTTAGATGTCCATGTCGCACCTGCCATATGAAGTCACCCAGCCTTCTAAGTAGCAAAAGTTCTGTACTTGTTTTATGTCTTCCCCGTTTATTTTCAGCCTGCAAATAGGATTCTCCTTCTTTTTGGATATCACCATACATTCTGTCTTTTTGCAATTGACAGACCCATTTTTGCACTTTCTTCAACAATTATATTAATTAAGTTTTGTAGTTCTTCCTCCGTACTTGCAATTAACACAGTGTCATCTGCATATCTGAAATTATTGATGTTTCCACCACCAAAATTTGATTCCCAAGATATCTCTTATTTTTTGTAATATTGTTTCACTGTACACATTAAATAAATCAGGGGAGAAAACATACCCTTGCCTGATGCCTGTCTTGATTTTCGTAAACTGTCTTCCTGGTGGGGGATGGAAATGTATGGGGACTGGACATCCATAGGGAAAATAAGATGAATGGGGCTAAGCAACTTGAAATTATTAAAAAGATCAGGAACGTTTAGTATCTGGAACTTTGAGTCACCCTCACTAATAGATTTATTGGAAAAAATTAAATTTGTTGATAGCTGAAGTGGTTCCGCCTGAACTGATCACATTTCCTTTTCCTGGCAAAGCATCAACCACCTCTACACTGGCCAATTAAATCACTGGATAGGAAATGCATTGTATCAAATTCCCTACATACAGCAGTGGAATTTGAACCGGAATTCTGATACTTAAAACATTATGCTAATTGCTATGCTACTATGCTGTCTTTCTTGCCAATGACCAAGGGAACTCTTCCAATCTGGGAAGTTCTACCATCTTTTCAGATTTTATCTTTCTGTGCTTTAGGACTGACTGTCCTCCTTTCACATGGCAGGATGTCCACCATCTATCTCCTCACAACAATCATAATAGCTGTGTTCTGCACACTTGAAGGCAGAATATTGGACTAATTCTTAACTGTTGAAGAACAGAGAGATCATAGGTCCACATCCCAAGAACCCTCAAATTTGCCATGCATTTTTATGTTGATAAGTTTGTTAATGCATATGGTGTCTTGGCCTTTGTTAGTCAGGGGACTGAGTTCAAGGACCCAGCAGTGATGTTGCAGGTCTATTAAACCCTGATTAGACCACATTTGGAGTATTGTGTTCAGTTCAATGCTATAAGTACAAAGTAAATTTATTATCTAAGTTCATATATGTCACCATATATAACCCTGAGATCCATTTTCTTGAGGGCATTCTCAATAGATCTATAATGGAATAACAACCATAATAAAATCAGTGATAGACCTCACCAACTTGGGCTTTAGACTAATGTGCAAAAGACTTAAATGTGTAAATTCAATAATTGCTGTGTATGTACATCTACTGATGCCTCTGGACACATCTTCAGTGGTGTTCCTGGAAGTAAGTAAGTAAGCAAATAAATAAACAAACAAACAAACAGATAATAAATATTAAGCCCATAAATTGTGGGAACAGTTTAGCAACAGGGCAAGTGAAACTGAGTGGAATTATCCCCTTTTGGTTCAGGAGCCTGATGGTTGGGGGATAATAACTGGAGATGTGAGTCCTGAGGCTCTGTACCTTCTTCCTGATGTCAGCAGCAGATCAGAGCATGGATGAACTCAGCAGGTCGGGCAGCATCAGTTAGAAACGATGAGTCGACGTTTCCGGTCAGAACCCTTCGTCAAGAGTGAAGAATGAAACATGGGGAAGGATTGAAGAATGCTTGTAGCGTCAGTTGAAAGACCAGTAATTTGAAAGACAAAAGGGGTGGGGGAGGGGAAGTATTGACGTCAGAGCCCTGAAAACAATGGGTGGTAGAAGAAGGAGGCGGAACCATGAGGGAGCTGAGGGAGGGGGCAGAGTGAAATAGGGATAGAGGAAGGGAGCGGGAGGGAATTACCAGAAGTTGGAGAATTCTATGTTCGTACCAAGGGGCTGGAGACTACCTAGACGGTATATGAGGTGTTCCTCCTCCAACCTGAGTTTAGCCTCATCATGGCAGTAGCGGAGGCCACGTATGGACATATTCGAATGGGAATGGGAAGCAGAGTTGAAGTGGGTGGCAACCGAGAGATCCTGTCTGTTATGGTGGATGGAGTGGAGGTGCTCGACAAAGCGGTCCCCCAATCTGCGTCAGGTTTCACCGATGTAGCGGACGCCGCAGTGGGAGCATTGGATGCAGTAGATGACCCCAACAGACTCACGAGTGAAGTGTTGTCTCACCTGGAAGGACTGTTTGGGGTCCTGAATGGTTGCAAGAGATGAGGTGTAGGGACAGGTGTAGCACTTGTGCTTACAAGGATAAGTGCCAGGTGGGAGATCCGTGGGAAGGGATGTGTGGATCAGGGAGTCACAGAGGGACCGATCCCTGCGGAAAGCGGAGAGGGGTGGAGAGGGAAAGATGTGCTTAGTGGTGGGGTCCTGTTGAAGGTGGCGGAAGTTGTGGAGGATAATGTGCTGGATCCGGAGGCTGGTGGGGTGGTAGGTGAGGACAAGGGGAACTCTGTCCCTGTTGTGGTGGGAGGATGGGGTGAGGGCTGAAGTGCGGGAAATGGAGGAGATGCGGGTGAGGGCATAATTGATGACAGTAGAAGGGAAACTATGATCCTTAAAGAAAGAGGACATTTGAGATGTCCTGGGACGGAAATCCTCATCCTCGGAGCAGGTGCGGCGGAGACGGAGGAACTGGGAATAGGGAATGGCATTTTTGCATGTGGCAGGGTGGGAAGAGGTATAGTCGAGGTAGTTATGAGAGTCAATGGGCTTGTAGAAGATGTCAGTGGACAGTCTGTCTCCAGAGATGGAGACCGAGAGATCGAGAAAGGGAGAGAAGTGTCTGAGATAGAGGAAGTGAATTTGAGGGTTGGTTGGAAGTTTGAAGTAAAGTCGATGAAATTGATGAGCTCAGCATGGGTGCAGGAAGCAGCACCAATGTAGTCGTCAATGTACCGAAGGAAAAGTTGGAGAACCGTACCAGAATAGGTTTGGAGCACAGACTGTTATGAGAGTCAATGGGCTTGTATTAGATGTCAGTGGACAGTCTGTCTCCACAGATGGAGACCGAGACATTGAGAAAGGGGAAGACATCAAACCATTGTCTCCAGCACCATCACCGCCCTTATCATCTCCAGAGACTTTCCATCCTCAGCCACTAAACTCATTATTCCCGCACTCGGTTCTGCTCGGTTTTACCTCCTCCCAAATATACACAAGCCTAACTGTCCCGGTAGACCCATAGTTTCTGCCTGCTCCTGTCCCACCGAACTTGTATCTGCCTACCTGGACTCCATTTTGTCACCCATAGTTCAGTGTCTCCCCACCTACATCCGGGATACATCCCATGCCCTCCCAACAACTTCCAATTCCCCAGTCCCAACCGCTTCATTTTCACTATGGATGTCCAATCCTTATACACCTCCATTCCCCATGAAGAAGGCCTCAAAGCCCTACGCTACTTCCTGGATAATAGAATTCACCAGTTCCCCACCACCACTACCCTCCTCCGGTTGGCAGAACTGGTCTCATACTTAATAACTTCTCTTCCCACTTTCTTCAGGACTAAAGGTGTAGCTAGGGAACTCGCATGGGACCCAGCTACGCCTGCCTCTTCGTTGGTTATGTGGAACAGTCTGTGCTCCAAACCTATTCTGGTACTTTCCATTCCAGGACATCTCAAATGTCCTCTTTATTTAAGGATCATGGTTTCTTTCCTTCACAAAGCTCCATGTAAAAGTATCCAATGCACCATGTAGATATACTCAGTTGTGGGGAGGGCTTTACTTGTGATAGATTGGGCCATATCCACTACTTTTTGTCGGATTTTCTGTTTAAGGTGCTTCCATAACAGAATGTGGTACAACCAGTCAATATATTCCTCACAAAACATCTACTGAAGTTTGTCAAAATTTTAGATGTCATTTCAAATCTTCACAAACTCTTAAGGTAGAGGTGCATCCTTGTTTTCTACATATTTGCATTTAAGTGCTGGATCAAGATCAGATCATCCAAAATGATAATACCAAGGAATTTAGAGCTGTTGACCCTCTCCACCTCTGAACTTCCAATGAGGACTGGCTCATGGACCTCTGATTTCCTCCTTTTGAAGTTAATAATCAACTCCTTGGTTTTGGTGATACTGAGTAAGAGGTAGTAGTTATGGCATCATTCATCCAGGTTTTCAATCTTTCTCCTGTATGCTGATTTGTCACCACATTTGATTCGGTCTATGACAGTGGTCAACCTTGAATATGGCACTTGAGCAGTAATTAAACATACAGTTATAAATGTAAAGTGAAACTAGTATTTTCTTGAGCTTCTCTGGAAGCAGTTCATTAGCCCTCACTGGCAATCTTCTGACTCTGCGCCGAAAGACCCACAGTTGTAAGGCCACGTAAGTCTAGGGAATACATACTTCAGTCCTGCCAAATCTGTGAGATTGAGATCTCTCCCACCCAAACTCTGGTTTGTGTGAGTTGTGTGTGATTTGCTACCCTGTTACAACTCGTTGCCAGGAAATAAGACTGCATGCTACATATAATTAAGGGAAGTATACTTATGAATATTAACTTAACTAAAGGGTTAGGTAGCAAAACAAAGGAAAATTAAAAAAAGGGTCCATTATGAAACAATCAGATGTACACAGGTTGGAGCTCAACTCTTCCAAAAGTCATCGATTCTGGCATTCTCCTCCATAGAAGCGCATAGCCTTGTGCGCACCTATGCTGTTGGAGAATGTGTAGGAGATGTTGCTATCTACCTGAAATGACTGGGAACTGCAAGTGAGGAAGTCAAGGAAACAATTGCACAAGGATGTACTGAGGCCAAGGTCTTGAAGCTTGTTGATTAGTTTTGAACAGACATCAGTATTGAATGCTAAACTGTAGTCAATAAAGAGCATTCTAGAAACATAGAAAACCTACAGCACAATACAGGCCCTTTGGCCCACAAAGCTGTGCTGAACATGTCCTTACCTTAGAACTACCTAGGCTTACCCATAGCCCTCTATTTTTCTAAGCTCCATGTATCCATCCAGGAGTCTCTTAAAAGACCCTATCATGTCCGCCTCCAACATCATCACCAGCAGCCCACTCCATGCACTCACCACTCTCTGTGTAAAAAACTTACCCCAGACATCTCCTCTATAACTACCTCCAAGCACCTTAAAACTGTGCCCTCTCATGTTACCCATTTCAGCCCTGGGAAAAAGCCTCTGACTATCCACACAATCAATGCCTCTCATCATCTTGTACACCTCTATTAGGTCACCTCTCATCCTCTGTTGCTCCAAGGAGAAAAGGCCGAGTTCACTCAACCTGTTCTCATAAGGCATGCTCCCCAATCCAGGCAACATCCTTGTAAATCTCCTCTGCACCCTTTCTACCGGTGGTAAGAGCCGAGAGGTAAAATTACCTCTTGGCTCTTAAACTCAATTCTACAGTTGATGAAGGCCAATGCACCGTATGCCTTCTTAACCACAGAGTCAACCTGCACAACAGCTTTGAGTGTCCTATGGACTGGGACCACAAGATCCCTCTGATTCTCCACACTGCCAAGAGTCTTTAGATTAATGCTATATTTTGCCATCATATTTGACCTACCAAAATGAACCACCTCACACTTATCTGGGTTGAACTCCATCTATCACTTCTCAGCCCAGTTTTGCATCCTATCAATGTCCCACTGTAACCTCTGACAGCCCTCCACACTATCCACAACACACCCAACCTTTGTGTCATCAGCAAACTTGCTAACACATCCCTTCACTTCCTCATCCAGGTCATTTATAAAAATCACAAAGAGTAAGAGTCCCAGAACATATCCCTGAGGCACACCACTGGTGACTGACCTCCACGCAGAATATGACCCCGTTTACAACCACTCTTTGCCTTCTGTGGACAAGCCAGTTCTGGATCCATGAAGCAATGTCCCCTTGGATCCCATGCCTCCTTACTTTCTCAATAAGCATGGGGTACCTTTTCAAAAGCCTTGCTGAAATCCATATACACTACATTTACGGCTGTACCTTCATCAATGTGTTTAGTCACATCCTCAAAAAATTCAGTCAGACCCGTAAGGCATGACCTGCTGACTATTCCTAATCATATTATGCCTAATCATATTATTATGCCTCTCCAAATGTTCATAAATCCTGATTCTCAGGATCTTCTCCATCAAATTACCAACAACTGAGGTAAGAATCACTGGTCTGTAATTTCCTGGGCTATCTCTATTCCCCTTCTTGAATAAGGGAACAACATCCACAACCCTCTAATCCTCCAGAACCTCTCCCATCCTCATTGATGATGCCAATATCATTGCCAGAGGCTCAGCAATCTCCTCCCTTGCTTCCCACAGTAGCCTGGGGTACATTCCGTCCAGTCCTGGTGACTTATCCAACTTGATACTTTCGAATAGATCCAGCACATCCTCTTCCTTAATTTTTGCATGCTCAAGCTTTTCAGTCTGCTGCAAGTCATCCCTACAATCGCCAAGATCCTTTTCCATAGTGAATACAGAAGCAAAGTATTCATTAAGTACCTCTACTATCTCCTCGGGTTCCATACACTCTTTTCCATTGTTATACTTGATTGGTCCTATTCTCTCATGTTTTATCCTCTTGCTCTTAACATACTTATAGAATGCCTTGGGGTTTTCCTTAATCCTGTCCACCAAGGTCTTCCCATGGCCCCTTCTGGCTCTCCTAATTTCATTCTCAAGCTCCTTTCTGCTAGCCTTATAATCTTCTAGATCTCTATCATTACCTTGTTTTTTGAATTTTTTGTAAGATCTTCTTTTCTTCTTGACAAGATTTACAACAGCCTCTGTACACCACGGATCCTATACACTACCATCCCTTCTGTGTCTCATTGGAATGTACCTATGCAGAACACCACACAAATATCCCCTGAACATTTGCCACATTTCTTCCTTACATTTCCCTGAGAACATCTGTTTCCAATGTATGCTTCCAAGTTCCTGCCTGATAGCCTCATACTTTCCCTTACTTCACTTAAATGTTTCCCCAACTTGTCTGTTCCTATCCCTCTTCAATGCTATGGTAAAGAAGATAGAATTGTGGTCACTACCTCCAAAATGCTCTCCTACTGAAAAACCTGATACCTGACCAGGTTCATTTCCCAATTCCAGATCAAATACAGCCTCTCCTCTTGTAGGCTTATCTACATATTGTGTCAAGAAACCTTCATGAACACACCTAACAAACTCCATCCCATCTAAACCTCTCGTTCTAGGGACATGCCAATCGATATTTAGGAAATTAAAATCTCCCACCATGACAACTCTGATATTATTACACCTTTCCAGAATGTGTCTCCCTATCTGTTCCTTGATGTCCCTGTTACCATTGTGTGGTCTATAAAAATCACCCAGTAGAGTTATCGACACCTGCCTATTCCTAACTTCCACCCACATAGACAAACCCTCCATGATTTCCTCCAGTTCTGCAACTGTGACACTATCCCTGATCAACAGTGCCACGCCCCCACTTCTTTTGCCGCCCCCCCCCCCGTCCTTTCTGAAACATCTAAAGCCTGGCACTCCACCATCCAAGTCTCTGTAATGGCCACAACATCATAGCTCCAAGTACTGATCCATGCTGTAACCTCATCCGCTTTGTTCATAATACTCCTTGCATTAAAATAGACATGTCTCAAGCCATCGGTCTAGCTCATCTCTTCTTTATCACCTGCCTATCCTCCCTCTCGCATAGTCTCTAAGCTTTCTCTACTTGTGAGCCAACCTCCCTTTTTCTCCATCACTTCAGTTCAGTTCCCAGCCCCCAACAATTCTAGTTTAAACCCTCCCCAGTAGCCTTAGCAAACCTCCCTGCCAGGATATTGGTCCCCCTGGGATTCAAGTGCAACTCATCCTTTTTGTACAGGTCACTCCTGCCCCAAAAGAGGTCCCAATGATCCAGAAATCTGAATCCCTGCCCCCTGCTGCAATCCCTCAGCCACGCATTTATCCTCCGCCTCATTTTATTCCTATTCTCACTGTTGCGTGGCACAGGCAGTAATCCCAAGGTGACTACCTTTGTGGTCCTGCTTCTCAACTTTCGTAACTCGCTGTAGTCTATTTTCAGGGCCTCTTCCCATTTCCTACCTATGTCATTGGTACCAATATATACCACGACCACCGGTTGTTCTCCTTCCCACTTCAAGATATCATGGACGCGATCGGAAATATCCCGGACCTTGGCACCTGGGAGGCAAACTACCATCCCCGTTTCTTTCCTGCATCCACAGAATCACGTGTCTGACCCCCTAACTATAGAGTCCCCTATCACTGCTGCCATCCTCTTCCTTTCCCTACCCTTCTGAGCCACAGGGCCACACTCCATGCCAGAGGCACGGCCACTGTTGCTTCCCCCAGATAGACCATCCCCCCCGCCCCCAATAGTACTCTAAACAGGAGTACTTATTGTCAAGAGGTACAGCCACAGGGTGCTCTCTAGTATCTGACTCCTGCCCTTCCCTCTGACACCAAGCACAGAAAAGAGGCCTTACACACATTCTTCCTGTCTGTATTCTAAACAGATAATCTATCTTGCCTTGACCATTTATCGCCCAAGCCCCATTGAGCCAAATCCTTTCTACTCTATCTTCCTCTACTCTAGCGCCCAGTGGCGGTTCTCACCGGCTGACCTCCACGCACTTGTGCAGTCGTGCCCCGTTCAAACTGGTGAAGAAATAACTGTCACCTTTTGAACTCTTCTTTCTTTTAAACCCTTCTTGCTGTTCTCGCTGGCTGATGTCCACACACTTGTGCAGTCATGCCCCATTCAAACTGCTGAAGAAATAACCAGTGATTCTGATGAATTCACTTATGCTGTTGATTCTCCAGTGAAATGGCACCTGCTGTGGGTCTGCTGGCAAATTGGAGTGGATCTAGGTTGCCTGAAGTTAATATGGTAAGACTCTTGGCAATGTGGGGGATCAGACAGATCTTGGGGTCCGAGTCCATAAGACACTCAAAGCTGCTGCGCAGGTTGACTCTGTCATTAAGAAAGTATACGGTGCATTGGCCTTCATCAATCGTAGGATTGAGTTTAGGAGCAGAGAGGTAATGATGCAGCTATGTAGGATCCTGGTCAGACCCCACTTGGAGTACTGTGCTCAGTTCTGGTCACCTTACTACAGGAAGGATGTGGAAACCATAGAAAGGGTGCAGAGGAGATTTACAAGGATGTTGCCTGGATTGGGGAGCATGTCTTATGAGAATAGCTTGAGGGAACTCGGCCTTTTCTCCTTGGAGCGACAGAGGATGAGAGGAGACCTGATAGAGGTGTATAAGATGATGAGAGGCATTGATCGTGTGGATAGTCAGAGGCTTTTCCCCAGGGCTGAAATGGCTGCCACGAGAGGGCATAATTTTAAGGTGCCCTTGGAAGTAAGTACAGAGGAGATGTCAGGGTAAGTTTTTTACATAGAAAGTGGTGAGTGCGTGGAATGGGCTGCCAGCGACGGTGTGGCGGCGGATACAATAGGGTCTTTTAAGAGACTCCTGGACAGGTAGATGGAGCTAAGAAAAAGTAGAGGGCTATGGCTAACCCTAGGTAGTTCTAAGGTAAGACCATGTTCGGCACAGCATTGTGGAGCAAAGGGTAGGTTTTCTATGTTTTTCTGTTTTTGTTTATGTTTTTCTATGTTTTTCTGTAGGTTTTCTATGTTTCTATGTTAATATGTTTAATTATTAACCTCTCCGAACACTTCATTACTATGGTTGTACGTGCTTCTGGACTATAGTCATTGAAGTAAGTTACCGCACTCTTCTTAGGCATCTGTATAAGTGAAATCTGCTCAAAGTAAGTGGATATTTCAGACTGCTGAAGCGAGAGGTTAAAGACCTCAGTGAACACTCCAGCCGGTAATCAATATGGGCCTTTCGTACTTGGCCAGGAACCACGTCTAGGCTGAATGCTTTTCATGGATTCTCCCACCTGAAGGCTGCTTATGCATCCGCTTCAGAGATTGAAATCACGGGATTATTGGGAGATGTGGGCGTTTGTGATTCCTCCATGTTTTTATGGTCAAAGCAAGCATAAAAGGCATTGAAGTCATCTGGAAGCAAAGCCCTGCTGTCACCAATGTCTTTTGATTTAATTTTATAAGAGATGATAGTACTCAAGCCCTGCAACAACTGCCAAACATCCTTTCACACTTAGTCCAGAGTTAACACTTTACTTGGACCTGTTGTAGCTTTCTTGGTTACCAGGCATGAATGCCTCTCATCTGGCCCTCAACAGATTATGCATTTGATGGTTCATCCAGGCTTCTGTTATGGAGAACACTATGAATAACTTTGTGAGGACACACTCATCTATGACTGTTTTGTAGTCTGTGACAACCGTGGTGTATTCATTCTGATCCAGAGAAGAGTCTTAGAACACGGCCACATCTACTGACAAAGCAATCCCATTGCTACTCCTCTGTCCCTTGTGACCACCTCTTTGTTGTCCTAATCAATGAAGTTTTGTTTTTTAGCCTCTGCCTGTGTGCAGGTAGAAGAAGGACAACCAAGCTATCAGATTTACCAAAATGTGTAACAGTGGTCTCACGTGTTGGCACAGCTGGTGCTACAGGCTATATGCTGATGTTAATTGGGCAGTGCTTTCTTAACAAGCCTGAATGAAGTCCTCAACTATGATTTGTATTGCATTAGAATGAACTGTTCCTTGTTTGGAGATGGCATTGTGTAGTATCTTAAGCGCTTGATTATAGTCAGCTATATGTAAACTGCAGTCAGGATTATGGAAGAGAACTCCAGAGGTAAAAAGAATGGATGGCATTTGACCATTAAGTGTTCAAGGTCACAGGAACATGACTTCAACAAAACTGCCACATCGGAGCACCACCAGGAGATTATCCTGGAACACACGCCTCCATCTTTTGCTTTTTCTAGATCAGCAATTCAGTGCATCCAAAAAATTGAGAAGCCTTCAGGACAGTACACTGTATGTGACGTGTTGGAAGAAATTCATATTATGGTTAAGCTTAGAATGTAACAGTCTCTCATTTCCCTCCAATATAGCAATCTTGCTGTTAGGTCCTCAATTTTGTTTTCCAGTTACTGTACATTTGCTCATCCCTCATCTCTCTATGTTTCAGCCTGGTTTGAATTCCACCTCCTCCTGCCTCACTTCTGGCCATGGCAATGAACATCAAATGCTTAACGGTGCTGTAACTGCTCAGCCAGTCGAGTTCTTCAGATCGTGAAATCTGCAGATCATTAAGATGACTCAAAAGTACAGGGCTTAAAGGGAAATTGCATGTTGTAGATTGCTCTGAGAGTAATTCAAAAAAGATTTATTTAGAAATATCTTATGTAGCCCACAGAATGTTGCCATGTTTCAAAGGTGGCAGCTTGCAATGGGAAGTATGTGGAAGCTTTAGAGAGGGTGCAGAAGAAATATACCATGAGGCTGCTTGGAGTAGAGAACATGTTTTATTAGGACAGGTTGAGCATGCTAACAGTGTTATCTTTGAAGAGCAGGAAGTTGAGAGATGACTTGATAGATGTGTAGAAGATACTTGATCTGCTATTAAGGAATGACAGGGCAGGTGTTAAAAGTTTGTGTAGGAAAACACTTTGCATCTAGTGGTAATAATGGCTTTAGTTTCCAAGTAACTATGGAAAAAGATAGATCTGTCCTTGGGATGAGATACTAAAAAAATCAAAAATCAAAAAACACAGGATATGATGTTAATATCCCTCATGCCACTGGGTCATGAACACTTGGAGCAAGACTAACTTTGGTATTATTAAAAAGGACTGGCAAATGTACTGCTCAGACTGTTTTCTGTCTAAGGTGTACTTGGTAAGCGGGGGGGGGGGCCTCTAAAAGTGAAATTTTGAGAGTACAAAGCTCATATGTATCTATAAGAATAAAAGATAAAGGTAACAGTTTTAGGGAAGTTTGGTTTTCAAGAGATTTTGAGGCATGGTTTAAGAAAAAAAGGAGGTGATGAACAGGTATAGGCAGGTAGGAACAAATGAGGTGCTTATGGAGTATTAGCAATGCAAGAGGTCACTTGAGAAAGAAATCCAAAGAGTCAAAAGAAGGTGCAGAATTGCTTTAGCAGACAAGATGAAGAAGAATCCTAGGGTTTCAACAAATATGTTGAAAGCAAAAGGATTGCAAGGGATAAAATTGGTTCACTGGAAGATCAGAATGGTAATCCATGTGTGAAGCCAAAAAAGACTGGGGAGATCCTTGTTATGTTTTGTAACTTCGAAACATTAAACTAATCCAAAGGAAAACAAGGGAGCCAAGAGATGCAAGCCTTAGTTCATGTTTACTTGAAGTGAGGTGTGTCATGATGTATGCAATTCACATATTTTTACAACTAAACCATAATTAATTATTTAAACAATTAAAGATTGCTTCATTAACAACATATTGGTGATTAGGGAGCTTAGGGTAAAAGAACCCTTAGGAACCAGTGATTGTGTTCAAATTGAAATTTGATAGGGAGAAAGTAAAGTCTGATGTAGCAGTAGTTCAGGGGCATAAGTGAAATTACAGTGGCTTCAGAGAGGAGTTGGCCAAAATAAATTGGAAGGCGCTGCTGGCAGGGATGTCAGCAGAACAGCAACGGCGTACGTTTCTGGGAAAAATGAGAAAGGTGCAGGACTAGAATATAAGACCATAAGACAAAGGAGCAGAAGTAGGCCATTCGGCCCATCGAGTCTGCTCCGCCATTTTATCATGAGCTGATCCATTCTCCCATTTAGTCCCACTCCCTCGCCTTCTCACCATAACCTTTGATGCCCTGGCTACTCAGATACCTATCAATCTCTGCCTTAAATACACCCAATGACTTGGCCTCCACTGCTGCCCGTGGCAACAAATTCCAGAGATTCACCACCCTCTGACTAAAAAAATTTCTTCACATTTCTGTTCTGAATGGGCGCCCGTCAATCCCGAAGTCATGCCCTCTCGTACTAGACTCCCCCATCATGGGAAACAACTTTGCCACATCCATTCTGTCCATGCCTTTCAACATTTGAAATGTTTCTATGAGGTCTCCCCTCATTCTCCTAAACTCCAAGGAATACAGTCCAAGAGCGGACAAACGTTCCTCATATGTTAACCATCTCATTCCCAGAATCACTCTAGTGAATCTTCTCTGTACCCTCTCCAATGTCAGCACATCCCTTCTTAAATAAGGAGACCAAAACTGCCCACAGTACTCCAAGTGAGGTCTCACCAGTGCCTTATAGAGCCTCAACATCACATCCCTGCTCCTATACTCTATTCCTCTAGAAATGAATGCCAACATTGCATTCGCCTTCTTCACTACTGACTCAACCTGGAGGTTAACTTTAAGAGTATCCTGTATGAGGACTCCCAAGTCCCGTTGCATCTCTGAACTTTGAATTCTTTCCCCATTTAAATAATAGTCTGCCCGTTTATTTTTTTCTGCCAAAATGCATTACCATACACTTTCCAACATTGTACACCATTTGCCACTTCTCTGCCCATTCTTCCAATCTATCCAAGTCTCTCCGCAGACTCTTCATTTCCTCAGCACTACTGGTCTCTCCACCTATCTTCGTATCGTCAGCAAATTTAGCCACAAAGCCATCTATTCCATAATCCAAATCGTTGATGTACAATGTAAAAAGAAGTGGCCCCAACACGGACCCCTGTGGAACACCACTGGTAACCAGCAGCCGACCGGAATAGGATCCCTTTATTCCCACTCTCTGTTTCCTGCCAATCAGCCAACTCTCTATCCACGTATGTAATTTTCCTGTAATTCCATGGGCTCTTATCTTGTTAAGTAGCCTCATGTGTGGCACCTTGTCAAAGACCTTCTGAAAATCCATATATACAACATCCACTGCATCTCCCTTGTCTAACCCTACTGGTAACTTCCTCAAAAAATTGTAACAGGTTTGTCAGGCAGGATCTTCCTTTAACAAATCCATGCTGAGTTCTGCCTATCTTGTCATATGCCTTCAGGTACTCTGTAACCTCATCCTTGACAATCGACTCCAACAACTTCCCAACCACCGATGTCAAGCTAACAGGTTTATAATTTCCTTTTTGCTTTCTTGCCCCCTTCTTAAATAGCGGAGTGACATTTGCAATCTTCCAGTCCTCCGGAACCATGCCAGAATCTATCGACTTTTGAAAGGTCATTGCTAATGCCTCCACAATCTCCACAACTACTTCCTTCAGAACACGTGGGTGCATTCCATCTGGTCCGGGAGATTTATCTACTTTTAAACTATTCAGCTTCCTGAGTACTTTCTCTGTTGTAATTGTGACTGTGCATACTTCTCTTCCCTACCACCTTTGAGTGTCCGGTATACTGCTGATGTCTTCCTCAGTGAAGACTGATGCAAAATACTCGTTCAGTTCCTCTGCCATCTCCTTATGTCTCATTACAATTTCTCCAGCATCATTTTCTATCGGTCCTATATCTACTCTCACCTGTCTTTTACTCTTTATATAGTTGAAAAAGCTTTTAGTATCCTCTTTGATATTATTTGCTAGCTTCCTTTCATAGTTAATCTCTTCCCTCTTAATGACCTTCTTGGTTTCCTTTTGTAAGGTTTTAAAAACTTCCCAATCCTCTGTCTTCCCACTAATTTTTGCTTCCTTGTATGCCCTCTCCTTTGCTTTAACTTTGGCTTTGACTTCTCTTGTCAACCACGATTGCATCTTTTTTCCACTCAAAAATTTCTTCTTTTTTGGAATATACCTGTCTTGCACTTTCCTCACTTCTCACATAAACTCCAGCCACTGCTGCTCTGCTGTCCTTCCCACCAGTGTCCCTTTCCAGTCAACTTTGGCCAGTTCCTCTCTCATGCCACTGTAATTTCCTTTACTCCACTGAAATACAACACATCAGATTTCGGCTTCTCTTTTTCAAATTTCACAGTGAACTTAATCATGTTATGATCACTGTCTCCTAAGGGTTCCTTCACCTCAATCTCTCTAATCACCTCCGGTTCATTACACAATACCCAATCCAGTACAGCCGATCCCCTAGTGGGCTCAACAACAAGCTGTTCTAAAAAGCCATCTCGCAGACATTCTACAAATTCTCTCTCTTGAGATCCAGTGTCGACCTGATTTTCCCAATCCACTCACATGTTAAAATCCCCCACAATTATCATAACTCTGCCCTTCTGACAAGCCTTTTCTATTTCCTGTTGTAATTTGTAGTCCACATCCCTGCAGCTGTTTGGAGGCCTATAAATAACTGCTATCAGGGTCCTTTTACCCCTGCTATTCCTTAGCTCAACCCATAAAGATTCTGCACCTTCCGATCCTATATCACCTCTTTCTAATGATTTAATATCATTTCTTACCAATAAAGCCACACCTCCCCCTCTGCCTACCTTCCTATCCTTCCGATACACCGTGTAGCTTGGATGTTCAGCTCCCAGAGACATGCATCTTTTAGCCACGTCTCAGTGATGGCCACAATATCATACCTGCCAATCTGTAGCTGTACGACAAGATCATCCACCTTATTCCTTATGCTGCGTGCATTTAAGTGTAACACCTTAAGACCAGTATTTGGTACTTTTCTCTTTGATTTCACTGCAACTTTATTGCACTGCAACTCATCCCAATGGCTACAAATTTGCCCCATCACCTGCCTGTCTTTCCTGACATCTTTACTGCTCTCTATCTTAGATTTATTTCTGTTTTCCTCTACCTCCGCTCTATCATTCCGGTTTCCATCCCCCTGCCAAAATAGTTTAAACCCTCCCTAACAGCTCTATTAAACTTTCCCGCCAGGATATTGGTCTCCTTCGGGTTCAGGTGTAACCTGTCCTTTTTGTACAGGTCATACTTCCCCCAGAAGAGATCCCAATTATCCAAGAATCTGAAGCCCTGCCCCCTGCACCAGTCTCTCAGCCACGCATTCATCTGCCTGATCTGACTATTCTTTTTTTTTAATTTTATTTTTATTTGGATAAGGAATTCACAATTATCATGTACTTTTTTCACACATATTACCTTTTCCATTTTTTTATATGTATAAAACTACAATTATTTATACATTCTTAAGTACACATTGAGATTATATAAAAGGAAAATAAACATTTAAATAGATAATTATGTACTGTGGTAAATCTAACCTATTAGGCTAAGTAATGAAATTAGTTGTTAAGAAAAATGGTAATAATAGTTTCCATACAACCCTTCTGGACCATTTCCACTGGTCCAAAATGTTGCATACAAGCCTATATACCAACCATTGTAGGTGTTTATATCCCAATTTGTTCGTGCTTGTTCCTGCCCACAGACATAATTATCCAATCCCTATGTACTTATTTACTTAATTTTTTCTTTTTTTTTTAATCCCTTTCCCAAATCTTTCCCTTTACTTGTGTTAATTCTCTATTTTCCAAAAAAAACAACAAACATTTAGACTAGGGGTGCTTACGTTATCAATATTACTGTGTTGATGAGAAGAGCAATATAAATCATTAGGAGAGTCATCTAAAGTCTGCTCGCATTGGGGTTATATATTCAATCCATTTATTCCAGATTTGATAAAATGTTTCTTTTTGAGTTCTCAGGGAGTAAGTCAACTTTTCCATTTTAAATATTTCCAAGATAATTTCGTACCAATCTTCTAATGTAGGTGGTATTGGATTTAGCCATTTTCTAGTGATTGATTTCTTACTTGCCGCTAAGAGGGCCTGCAGCAACTTTATATCTTCCTTCTGTTCAAGGAACAATACATGCCCCAAATAGAGCGTCTCAAAGTTCAGAGGTATCTGGGACCTAAGTACCTTAGCTAATGTTCTATGAATACCTTCCCAAAATAGACATAATTTAGGGCAATCCCAGAAAATATGAAAATGATTTGCCTCCTTGGAGCCGCACCTTCTCCAACACATCACATTTGTATCTTTATATTTTTCCTGATATGGGGTCTTGAAGTATCTTATAATGTTTTTCCAACAATGTTCTCTCCAAGTCAAAGAATTAGTTGAGGACCATTGAAAGCTCAGATTTTCCGCCAAGCCTCCTCTGAAAGTACCAACCCCTCTTCTTTCTCCCACTTCTCCTTAATATACAGTGTATTTACATTTTTAGCATGGGAGAGTGCATTATATAGGCGAGAAACTGATTACTAGGTATTGAACTGCAAGCCGAATTCAGAATCTTGAAAAATTCTAATTCTACTGTTGATAGGTCTGTATATCTACAACTCTGGTTAACATAGTTTCGTATTTGAAGGTACCTAAAAAAGTCATTATGTTCTAGGCCATGTTTGTCCTGCAGGATTTGGAAACTTTGTAATACTCTTTTATCTATAAATGAGAGGTAGGTTGTAAGACCTTTCTTTATCCATAGCTCAAATCTTTTATCTCCTCTGTTGGGAAGGAATTCGGTATCATATGCACACCATCTAAAGAGTTTTAACATGTTATTAATTCCACATGAATTAACCACCTTCTGCCATACTTTTAATGTAAGATTTATCCAAGCATTATTAAATTTTTCCAACTGGGCCATCAATCCTTTGTCAGCTATTGAGGCCTGAAGAGGAAAACTGTCAACTAATCCAAATTCTATTTCCTTCCATCTAGCCTTATATTCCCTATTACACCAATATAACAGAGGGGTTATCTGTGAAGCATAAAAATAATTTCTCAGGCAAGGAAGAACCATACCTCCTCCTTCCTTCCCTAACTGTAAGGTGTTATATCGAATTCTAGGTTTCCTTCCTTGCCAAATGAAGCGGGAAATCCGTTTGTCCCATTCCCTGAATTGATTATCATCCACCTCCACTGGTAAAGCACGGAAAAGATATAATAACCGAGGAAGAATATTCATTTTTATAGTACTTATCCTTGAATTTAAACTTAAAAAGGGGATAAGATTCCATCTATGCATATCTGCTTTTATCTCTGAGATTAATGGCCCATAATTTACCTGTGACAGTGTTGAAAGATCCTTCGGCAGGGTTATTCCTAAATATTTTAATGATTTAGCTTCCCACTTAAGATCGTATGCATCCTGCAATTTTTTGGATGGTGTATAATTTAGGGACATAACCTGCGTTTTCTTTACATTTATTTTATAACCTGATATTTTCCCAAAGTCATCCAACAGTGTAAACAACCCTATAAATGATTTTTCTGGTTCACTCAGATAGACCAAAACATCATCTGCGAATAACGCCACTTTCTGTTCAATCCCTGCCACCTTGATACCTTTTACGATTTCGCTCTGTCTTATTAGTTGGGCAAGTGGTTCAATATATAGCGCAAAAAGCAGAGGAGAAATTGGGCATCCCTGTCTAGTGCCTCTCTCTAAAATGAAGGAGTCAGAGAGGTCCCCACTTATCTTAATTCGGGCTGTAGGGCTGTCATATAGAGTCTGAATTACTTTAATAAACCTTTCTTGAAAGCCGAATCTTCCTAACACTCTGTATAGGAATGCCCAACTAACCGAATCAAAAGCTTTCTCAGCGTCCAATCCTACTACCATTGTCTCTGTCTCGTTCTTATTAACCTGTTCTAATATGTGCAGAGTTCTCCTTATGTTGTCTTGTGTTTGTCTTTGTTGAATAAATCCAGTCTGGTCTAAATGGATTAGGCCAGGTAAAAGCTTTTCCAATCTGCGCGCTAATATAGATGTAAATAGTTTGTAGTCTAAATTAAGAACACTAATTGGCCGATAATTGCCACATTCTAGTTTATCTTTACCCTCTTTAGGAATAACTGAAATAATCGCTTCTCTCCAGGAAGGTGGAGTTTCTCCTCTCTGCAAGATCCAATTAAAGGTGTTAAGTAGTAATGGGGCTAACTGTGTCTTCAGGGACTTGTACCACTCTGAAGTAAACCCATCAGAACCCGGGGACTTTCCAGCCTTTAACCTAGAGATGGCCACGTTCAGTTCTTTGACAGTTACTGGTTCTAATAAACTTTCATTTTGTAAATCTGTAAGTTTAGGTAGATCTAAAAAATTCAATACACTGTCTATATAGGGCTCATTGGGGGCCCGGGGTTGGGAGTACAGCTCTCGATAATATGTTCCAAAACTCTCTTGAATTTTCCCTATTGTACTCTCCACAAGCTTTGTCTTTGGATTCTTTATTTTATGAATTGTATTGTCTGCTTGTTGTTTTCGTAATTTATGTGCTAATAATCTAGCAGATTTACCTCCTACTTCATAATTCTTTTGTCTCAGGTAAAGAAAATTTCTTTGAGTTTCCAACGTATAAATACCATCAATTTCACTTTGCAATTTCCTAATTTCCTGTTTTTGATTTGAATTACTTTTGTTGCTATCTACAACTTGAAGTTGTTTTAATTTTCCTTGAAGGTCTGCTAATTTTTGTGCATTGATTTTTTTCATGTGAGTAGTAATGGAAATAATTTTCCCTCTCAGTACAGCTTTCAATGTATCCCATAAAATCACTGGTGATGTTTCTCCCATGTCATTAAGGTCTAGATATTCTTTGATTTCTCCCCTTAATCTCTCCATTACTTTCGGGTTATTGAGTATATGTGAGTTTAGCCTCCATAGTGTTTTCCTCATTTTCCTTTCCAGGATTAGAGACATAGAGACTGGGCTATGATCCGACAGATCAATTGTTGCAATATTACAGTTTTTTATCCTGAGTCTATCTGTATTAAAGATAAAGAAATAGTCTATCCTTGAATAGGCTGAATGAGGGAAAGAGTAATATGTATAATCTTTACTAGTAGGGTGTAATTCCCTCCAGACATCTATAATTCCCAACTCCTCCATCAATGAATTCACTTTCCGAGTCAGAGGTTTATTCTGAGTAACTATTCTTGAAGAATCTAATATAGGATTTAATCTAATATTAAAATCCCCTCCACAAATTACTACCCCTCGAGAACTGACCATTAGGTCAAAAATGTGTCTATAAAATGACCATTCACAACCTGGAGGAGCATAAACATTCAGCAATGTTATTTCTGTACCTTCTATTCTTCCTGTGATTTTTACAAACCGTTCTTCTTTGTCTTTAGTCTCTGAAATATGTTCATAATTAAGAGTACTTAATATTAAAGTAGCTACCCCTCTTTTGTGACTCAATTTATATGATGAATAAAATACATGCTTAAAGCCCATTCTTTTTAATTTTCCATGTTCAGATTGGCTCATATGTGTTTCCTGGAGGAAAGCTATTTGTGCCCTCTCTTTTTTCAATTTAGACATAATCTTATTTCTTTTAATTGGATTCAAAACCCCATTAACATTATAGGAAATTATTTTTACCAATTCAGTTTGCATTTTTCTCTAGTAGAGAAAAAGCACTCTCCTTTTCTAACCAAACAGTAAGCAATCCCTTCTGAACAATAAACCAAGACATATAACCACACCCTAGCCATTTCTGGACGTATAACATTCAAAAATTTTTCCCAACTTCCCACAGTGAGGCCTGAGCACCGACCCGCCTCAGTTCAGAGGGATAACCTCTATCTTCACTCTGTGTTAGAGGGCCCTCAGCAGTTTGAATAATCATAGAGAATTTTCTCCTATTTATGTCTCGACCATATTGCTATCATTCAAGTTATTCCGCCTAGTTTATTTTCAGTTACCAGTTTTCATTTTACCTTTAAGTCCGATTTACTCTTTTCAGTCATTTCTCTTAATTAATCTGTATTCTCTGTACATTCGCGTCTGAATATTTGCAGCTTTTCCTTGTAGTTTGACACTCTGGTTCGAGTGGAGCGTCCTCGCCCCACTAACTGCCACGACTTCTGCCGAATCCTCTCCAGTAGAGACTCCGGTTGGGTGATAACTTCAATAGGTAGTCCCCGGTCCGCCAGGTCCGACGTTGCCTCCTGCACCGTAGTGTAGGTTTTGTCCCTTCGTCGTAAAAGACTCTCAGCCGAGCTGGATACAGGGTCTGGAATCTGATGTTGTTTTCCTTCAGGACTCTCCGTGTTTCCGTATATTCCTTCCGTCTGGCAAGAATCTCCGGTGCATAGTCGTGGTCTAAACTGATTTTACAGTTGTTCCACATGAAACCTTTCTTTTGCCATGCCCGTTTAAGCACCTCTTCCTTCGTTCTGTAACTGAGAAATCTGACCAGAATCGATCTGGCCTGGGCACCTGCCGGGGGCTGTGGTGCCAACACACGGTGAGCCCTTTCTATCTGTAGGTCTTTTGCGGTTGGTATATCAAGGTTCTGTCTAAGCAGCTTCTCCACGAAGGGAATCATCAACCCGGGTTTACCTTCGGTTCCTTCGGGAACTCCGTAGATCCTCACATTTTCCCTTCTTGAGCGGCCTTCTTGATCTATTAGTTTCCACTGGAGCTGGTCTTGCAGCTTCAGCATTTCTGCTATCACTTCCTCGGCGTTTTGTAGCTTCTCTTCAATTCCAACAATCCTCGCTTCGGCTTCATCTATCCGCGAGTTAGTTTTTACTATTTCTCCTTTAATATCTTCCAGCTGTTTGCTGTTATCTTGTTGGAACTCGCGAATCTCTCCGAGAATCAAAGACAGAGTCACCGATTCCCCCTCATTATCTCCGTCCTGGCTTGCCGTGGGGGAGCTAGGCCCGTCGCCTTGCTGCGTCTCTTTATGTTTATCAGCCTTCGAAGCGGACTTTTTAATCTTGTTCTTAGACATCATCCTTGCCCCTTTTATTAATATAGTTATGCAATAGTAAGTATTCTAAATTCGATTTTGGGGCAGTTTACCTTCTTTTTTGTCGAGAGACCTTTTCCTTACGCCGCCATTCCCTTGATGACCCGGAAGTCCTCCCATCGATCTGACTATTCTTGACCTCGCTCGCACGTGGCACAGGTAGCAATCCTGAGACTACTACCCTGGAGGTCCTGATTCTCAGCTTCCTTCCTAACTCCTGGAAATCTCTCTTCAGGACCTCCTCCTTTGTCCTGTCTATGTCATTGGTACCAACATGTACCAAGACAGCTGGCTGCTCACCCTCCCCCTTCAGAATATTCTGGACCCGATCCGAGACATCCCATACCCTGGCACCTGAGAGGCAACACACCATGCGGGTATCTCTATCAGGCTCACAGAATCTCCTGTCTGTTCCCCTGACTATGGAATCCCCTACGACTACCGCATTTCTCTTCTCCCTCCTTCTCTCCCGCACAACAGCGCCAAGCTCAGTGCCAGTGACCCAGTCGCCGTGGGCGTCCCCTGTCAGGTCATCCCCCTCAACAGCATCCAGAACAAGATATTTGTTGCCGAGGGGTACAGCCACAGGTGTGCTCTCCACTATCCGGGCATTTTCCCTTCCCTCTCTTGACAGTGACCCAGTTTTCTGACCCCTGTAGCCTAGGGATGACTACCTCCCTGTAGCTCCTGTCTATCACCTCTTCACTTTCCCTGATAAGCAGTAGGTCATCAAGCTACAGCTCCAGGTCCCTAACACGGTCTCTGAGGAGCTGCATCTCGGTGCACCTGGCGCAGATGTGGCCATCAGGGAGGCTGGAGGTCTCCCAGGATTCCCACATCTGACACCCTGAACAAAGCACTAACCCTGCAGGCATGCTACCTAATTCTACAGGAATGAAATAGGAAAAATAAGTCTACTCACCCACTTACCTCGTCAAACAGATGAACTTTTTAAACGGTTAGCTTGTACTGTTAGCTGTGAGAGCCCTGCTGTTCCTGTCTGTCTGGGCCGATTCGCGAAAGGGGGGGAGGGGGAGAAAAAAAAGAGTTGGTGCTTCGCTGTTGCCTCTTCCCGTTTACTGCCGAAGCCCATTGAAGCCAAACCCCTACACTCTGCTACCGCTCACTCCGCTGCCCGCTGTATAGGGTGGTCTCCTTTTTAAACTCTCCACGCTGTCCTGTTGATGTTATGCACCTGCGCAGTTTTGTCCTTCTTGCACTCGAAGAAGTTTTTAAAAAAACTGTCTTCCTTCAGAATTCAGCTCCCACGATGCTCTGTAGCCCCGATCCAAAAGAGAGCCATTGGTAGCAGACTGCCTTTTTAAACTATATTCCTAAATAGAAGAAATACTCAAATGGAAAAACAGTACAACCATAGCTGACAAGGGAAGTCAAAGCTATTGTAAAAGCAAAAGAAATAGCATACAACAAAGCAAAAATTAATGGGGACATGGAGAATTGGGAAATTTTTAAAAGCCTATAGAGAAAACTGAAAAATCATTAGAAGGGAAAAACATGGAAACTTAGAAAACCTTCAGCACAATACAGGTCCTTCAGCCCACAAAGCTTTGCTGAACGTGTCTTTACCTTTGAACTACCTAGGTTTACCCATAGCCCTCTATTTTTCTAAAAGATGAAAAGATGAAATATGAAAGCAAACTAGCAATTAATATCGAAGTGGGTAGTAGAAGTTGTTTCAAGTATGTTAAAAACAAAAGAGAAATGAGGGTGAATATAGGACTGCTAGAAAATGAGGAAGGAAAAATAATAACAGGGACAAGGACATCAGTCTTCAACCTGGAGGACACTAGCAGTATGGATGTAGTTACTACTACAAGAGAGAAAGTACTCAAACAGTTGAAAGATCTAAAGTTACATAAGTCACCCAGACCAGATGAACTGTATCCTAGGGATCTGAAATCCATGGCTACAGAGGACAGATAAATTACAAATGTTACTCCACCCTTCAAGAAGGGAGAAAAGCAGCAGAAAGGAAATTATAGACCAATTACCTGACCTCCGTGGGTGGGAAGATGTTGGAGTCAATTGTTAAGGATGAGGTGATGGAGTACTTGGTGACACAGGACAAGATAGGACAAAGTCAGCAACGTTTCCTTCAAGGAAAATCTGTCTGATGAACCCGTTGGAATTCTTTGAGGAGATTACTCATAGGATAGATAAAGGGGATGCAGTGGATGTTGTATATTTGGACTTTCAGAAGGCCTTTGACAAGGTGCCACACATGAGGCTACTTACCAAGTTAAGAGCCTATAGTATTATAAGGAAGTTACTAACATGGGTTGAGCATTGGTTGATTGGAAGGAGACGAGTGGCAATAAAAGGATCCTTTTCTGTTTGACTGCCAGTGAGTAGTGGTGATCTGCAGGGGTCAGTGTTGTGATGGTTTCTTTTTATGCTGTATATAAATGATTTAGGTGGTAGAATAGATCGCTTTGTTGCCAAGTTTGCAGATGATACGATGTCTAGTGGAGAGACAGGTAGTGTTGAGGAAACAAGTAGGATACAGAAGGACTTAGATTTAGAGAATGGGCAGAAATATAACGTTGGAAAATGTAGATTACACAGACTATTTTCTAAACGGGGAGAAAATCCAGGAATCTGAGATTCAGAGGGACTTGGGAGTCCTTGTGCAGGAGTTTAGCTTGCAGGTTGAGTTGGTGGTGAGAAAGGCAAATGCAATGTTAGCTTTCATTTCAAGAAGTCTAGAATACAACAGCAAGGATGTGATGCTGTGGCTTTATGTGCTGGTATTGGAGAGGGTCCAGGGGAGGTTCACAAGGATGATTCTGGCAATGAAAAGGTTATCATACGAGGAACGTTTGATGGCTCTGGGTCTGTACTCGCTGTAATTCAGAAGGATGAGGGGGGGATCTCATTGAAACCTTTTGAGTGTTGAAAGGCCTAGACGGAGTAGCTGTGGAAAGGATGTTCCCCATGGTGGGAAAGTCTAGGACAAAAGGGCACAGCCTCAGGATAGAGAGGCACCCTTACAAAACAGAGATGCCGAGAAATTTCTTTAGCCAAGGGGTGGTGAATTTGTGGAATTTGTTGCCACATGCAGCTGTGGAGTCCAGGTTGTTGGGTGTAGTTAAGGCAGAGATTGACAGGTTCTTGATTGGGCATGGCATCAAAGGTTATGGGGAGAAGACCCGGAAACTGGATTTGAGGAGGAGAAAAAACAGGATCGGCCATGATTGAATGGTGTGTTAGGTACCCTGTAACTGGGTTGCCAAACCAGCAAAAATGGACCACTTAGTTGGATTCTGGATTACTGGAACTAAGAAAGTTTTATTAAAGAAATAAGTAACACAGTACCCTAATAGTAAGGATATGAATGCAACAGATTAGCAATGATAAAACACACATGTGCACAGAACTAGGGTGATAGAAATCAAACAAGCTCTATCGCAGTCTAGGGGTAAAATGATCAGTCTCAAGTGACGCAGAGCTCAGTTCAGCTTAGGACAGTTCACAGTAATCGCTGTTGTGCCATTGGGGAGAGAGAGATAATATGCAAATCTGATTCAGACAGACCTTTGTTCTCCGCAGTTAGCTTTCAGGCAAACCCTTTTAATGTCTTCTGTGGTTACCGACTGTGACCCCTCCGTTCCGGATACGACCGTTCCTCCGCGGTGAACCCAGCACCCAGGCAAGGGTGGACACACACACCAGGTTCCCACCGATCGTACCTTCTCAGCCTGTGTGTCTATGGTCGGTCCCGCGACCAGACCTCCAAACTTTCACTAACTTGTGGGGGCACACCGCTCTTCCAGGGTCTCGTTATCTCATGATCTCGTGGTGTGCCTTGCCTTAGCGAACCTGTTCTTTTTATCCCCCTGCTGGGGTATCGCCTGTCCACAGTTCAGGTTTAAAGCAATCGGTCTGTCAATACTCGGACTGCTGTCTCTTTCCATTATCTCTCTTTCCTCTCTCATTAACATTTTGAATGTTTCTCCATTGTCTCACTTATCTCTCTCATTAGCATCAATCTTCTGATAACTTGGTTTTTCATCACACCCCTATCCTTCAAAGGATTTTTACTGGGGTAAAAATTATAGGCATGAATACATTATTAGATACACACTAATATACAGGGTCATCAGCTATTCGGCTAATACAGAGAACTTTAAGTTTTCAACACCTTGACAGACAGTCAGCAATCACATTTTCCATTCCTTTTATATGTGTTATTTTAATAATCCTCTAAGACCAGGCTCCAACTTAGCAAACTTCATAGTGGCCAAAAACACTAATGAATTGTGATCAGTGTAACTTCTCAGTGGTTTCCAACCTGGACAGATATAACAAAGGTCATCCCACACAAACTTAGCATTCTTTTACAAGAGCTTAGTAAGAGGGAGGGTAATATCCGCAAAGTTTTTGCAAAACTTCCGATAGTACCCCACCATCCCCAAGAACCTTCTCAGGGCTCTCTTGTCTGTCGGGGTGGGGACCTCCGAGATAGCTCGCACCTTAGCTTGCATTGGAGCCAGCTGCCCCTGTCCTATCACAAATCCCATATAAATGACCTTCGCGTGGGCGAATTCACTTTTTGCGAGGTTCACAGTCAGGCTGGCTTCAGAAAGCCGTTTAAACAGCTCCCCTACTGCCACAATGTGCTCCTCCCACGTGTCACTCCAGACCACTACATCGCCAATATACACTTCTGTGTTCTTTAGCCCGTTTGTCACTGTATTAATCATCCTATAGGGGTGTTGCTCACTAGGCTGACCTGATGTGGCAACAGCTCCATGTCCCAGTTCTTTGCATCACCTCGGGACATCGGGACATACGTGTGCGTGCTGGTTAATTAGCTTTCTTGCGGCTCGCTCTGTTTGGGTTTAAGGGAGAGACCTTATCAGCAAAGCCGGCCAAAATAATAGAGTTCTCCCATCTGGTTGGCACCATACTTATCTTTTCAAAATGGGTTTTCCCCTTATCAGGTGGCACCCCAGCCTCTTTAATTTTCGTGATAACACCGACTAGCTCTGTTCGCTTATTGTGGCAAGTTGTTAGCATATCAATAGCCTGTAACTGTGTTAGCTCACGTCTACAATAGTCAATAGCATCCTTCCTCCTGTGCGGCCAGTAAAACTCTTTCATGATTCTATCGACTGTTTACCTCACCCCAAAATGTCCACCGAGGGGTATCTTGTGGGCCAGGTTAAGAAGCTCATCCCCATAAATTTTTGGCACCATCCCCCATTCCTCATCTGCGGGCACGGTACATGGTCTCCAATTCCTCCTTAGTACTCCCTCCTTCACATAATAGCCCACTGGCTCCCTTTTTAATTCTGCTTCAGAGAGAGCTGTCTCCATCAAAACCATCAGCTCCTCGTCTCGTTCCTGTGCCTGTACAAAGTCCTTCCTTGCTAATGATATGTCTACCCCAACTCCCTCACTACACTCCTTCTCACTTTCTTACCCCTCCTGGTACAAGGCTGGTAAAGCCGTCTCCGCTAAATCTATATTAGCTTCAGCAGCCTTTCTGGACATGCGCCGAGTCACTGCGCAAACGGGATAAACCTGTGAGTCCATGGGCGGGGCCTCAATGCTGGCAGGCTGGCTTGTCACTCTTACTGCTGGGTACACCTCTCCGCCGGAGAGGTCATTACTGAGTAAGACCTCCACGTCTTCCATCGGTAGTTCGGGCCTCACCCCAATCGTGACCGGTCCGGAGACCAAGTCGCTTTTTAGCTGTATCTGGTGTAAAGGTACTGCTTCAGTCCCTTTCCCAATGCCTTTTATCACCCTGACATCCCCAGTCTAGGTCTCTGAACTAAAGTCTAACACACTCTTTAAGATCAATGACTGACAAGCTCCAGTGTCTCTCCAGATCCGTACTGAAACTGGGTTTAACCCCTCCTTCGCCGACACCAATCCGGCTGAGATAAACCTCTTGCACCCTTCCTGAACTTTATCAGACCTCGTCTCCCCTAGCGGTTTGTTTGCTAGCTCAATACAGCCAGTCGGAACCGTTGTTTCTCCTTTCCTTGTCTCCTTCTTTGGGGCAAAGCACCTGGACACAAAGTGACCGACCTTCTCACAATTATAGCATACGACCCCAGGAGACTTCCTACCAAACTGCTTCCCATCTTTCTTATCCTTCTCACTAGTCCCCGGCTTACTTCCTGACTTTTCTGGCGGACTCTCTCCACCATCTTGACTACCCTTCTGGTAGCCTTTACTCAGGGTAAACTTCGCTTTGTGAATTAACACATATTCATCCACTAACTTAGCAGTTGCGGCTAAGGTTTCTGCCTCTTTCTCATCTAGGTAGGGTCTCATACCTTCAGGGACACAACCTTTAAATTGCTCAATCAGTATTAGCTGTAGCAGTCTATCATAATCCCCATTTACCCCCCTCGAGGCGCACCAACGCTCACAATATGTCTGCATCTCACGGGCAAACTCTAAATACGTACGACCCCACTGCTTCCTCGCATTCCGGAACCCCTGCCGATATGCCTCCGGGACCAACTCATAAATCCTGAGTATGGCCTCTTTCACCACATCATACCTCTGGGCATCTTCTGCGGACAAGGCCGAGTAAGCTTGCTGGGCTTTTCCTTTAAGTACGCTCTGAAGCAAAACAGCCCACTTATCCCTCGGCCAGTCCTGACTTGCAGCAACTTTTTCAAAATGGAGAAAGTACCGATCAACATCGGCCTCCTCAAATGGGGGAACCAACCTAACCTCCTGGGTCGCCCTGAACCCTCCACCTTGGTTTGGCATTTGGCCCCTCTCTAGTGCCATCCTTAACTTCTCAAGCTCAAACTTCCTTTCCTTCTCTCTCTCTTCCCGTTCTAACTGCTTCTCTTCTCGCTCCGGCTGTTTTACCCGGAAGTTGTGCTCGAGTCTCAATTTTTCAATCTGCAGCTGTACTGCTTCTCCACCAGATTTGCCCATAGATACCACCTCCAGCTCCCCTTGGGGAAACACACCTTTAGATACATAATGCTCTATGATAGCTCTGTGCATCTCAGCTCTCTTCATTGTTGACTTCCCCTTAAAAAGATTCAACCGTTTGGCCACAGCTGCCAATTCTGATTTCCTGGCATCCTCTAATGCCTCCAAGGTTGGCGCCTTTAGAAATTCCTCAATCTCCATTTCTGCTGTTTGCCTTTTCTTTCTTTCGGGAATTTTAACCCAATCAATTTACCCAGTCCCAAATTTGGCGTTCAAAATCGCGGACGAGATCCCCACTTATGTTACGTACCCCGTAACTGGGTTGCCAAACCAGCAGAAATGGACCACTTAGTTGGAGTCTGGATTACTGGAACTAAGAAAGTTTTATTAAAGAAATAAGAACACAGTACTCTAATTGTAAGGATATGAATGCAACAGATTAGCAATGATAAAACACACATGTGCACAGAACTAGGGTAATGGGAATCAAACAAGCTCTATCGCAGTCTAGGGGTAAAATGATCAGTCTCAAGTGACGCAGAGCTCAGTTCAGCTTGGGACAGTTCGCAGTAATCGCTGTTGTGCCATTGGGGAGAGATGGATAATATGCAAATCTGATTCAGACAGACCTTTGTTCTTCGCAGTTAGCTTTTGGGCGAACCCTTTTAATGTCTTCTGAGGTCACCGACTGTGACCCCTCCATTCCGGATACGACCGTTCCTCCACGGTGAACCCGGCAACCAGGAAAGGGTGGACACACACACCAGGTTCCCGCTGATCGTACCTTCTCACCCTGTGCGTCAATGGTTGGTCCCACGACCAGACCTCTAAACTCCCACCAACTTGTGGGGCACACCGCTCTCCAGGGTCTCATTATCTCGTGATCTTGTGGTGTGCCGTGCCTTAGCGAACCTGTTCTTTTTATCCCCCTGCTGGGGTATCGCCTGTCCACAGTTCAGGTTTAAAGCAATCGGTCTGTCAATACTCGGACTGCTGTCTCTTTCTGTTATCTCTCTCTCCTCTCTCATTAACATTTTGAATGTTTCTCCATTGTCTCACTTATCTCTCTCATTAGCATCAATCTTCTGATAACTTGGTTTTTCATCACAGGTGGAATAGATTCATTGGTCCAGATGACCTAATTCTGCACCTATGTCTTATGGTCTTATCTGTACAATTGTAAGGGTTTCTTCTTTTCTGTTACTGCTAAGATGAATAAAATGGCTTCTCTGTACTGTTAACTGCTGAGACAGTGGTTCTCTATAGCGGTATGTTTGGATTATAATTAGTGATGATGGGACTTGTATTCATTTGTTAACCAATTGGGGTAGAAGTTATTCTTTCTGTCTGTGTGAAAGCTGTTAGTTTGCGTAGGGATTTGGGGGAGAAGGCGTGTGGAGGATGAAGAGAGAAGACGGGGCTTGAGGAGACAGTTGCCAGATTCGCTGGGCCTGGGCGCAGGGCCATTGGCGACTTTAAGCATCTGGGGGCTCATTTCAGGATTTAATGTGGGGCCCTAGCCCTGCTTCCCAAAAAAAAGAAAGAAAAAAAGCGAATATTCAAGTTGGTTTGCAGCAATAATAATATAACTTCAGACTTAAACATTGATGCATTTTCAGCACAATGGACAGACAGCTCAACATAATCCAAACAATTCTTCTAAATAAAAACTGAAACAATGATATTTTTTGCTTTGGAGTGAGAAGCCTCACCCTTTTCAGCACTAGTCTGCACTGAATGGCACTATGTGTTAGGTATCAGCTGACATAAGAACAGTTTAAACAATTTCCTTCTAATTAAATTAATAACAAAAGCAATGTCATATTTAATGAAAATTCACACTTTATTTATTCAATGAACAGTGTCTGAAAGTTAACTACTGAAGTTTACAACAAAGTGCGACCGCGCTCTTTCAGCACCACGGTCAGCTCACGTAAGGCCTGGAGAGCGAACAGGAAGAGAGTGAGAGAGAGAGAGAGGATGCAAGCGGGAGAGAGAAATTACGATTTGTGGAAATGCCGCCTAATCGCCTATGCACATTTTGAGTGAAATACATGGTTTGTTTTATTATTTTAATTATAAACTTTATTTCTGCTAAAAGTATGTTAAAAGACTTACCACTAGAACTTCACCACCCTCCAGTGCTTGAGTGCTGAAAATGTTTTAATGAGCTGATCCTTGTCCAGCAATCTTGTTATTTCATGCTCAATTGATATCTGAGCAAGAGCTGACAGACGCTCCTGGAGCATGGTTGTCCTCAGATGCGCTTTGATGAGCTTTAGCCTCGAAAAACTTCTCTCTCCACTCACTACAGTCACAGGCACTGTCAGCATGAGTCTTAGAGCAATGGTGAGGTTAGGATACGGTTCAACCAGACTGTTGCTGTAAATGTAGCTCAGAATCTGCAGGCCAATGGTTTCTTTTGCAGGCACGGCACTGACAGCAGCCAACACCTCGTGCAAAAGGTCCTCAGCATCCACATCACCAAGTGTCCTCTCCATGTTTACGCAGCTGTCTTTCAGTGTGCGACTTTGGGTGGCTTTTTTCATTTCCTCTCTTCCATAAATGAAGGCAAACAGACTGTAAAATGACTTCATCAGCTTGAAGCTCTCACTAATGCCTGTGATGGCAGAGTCCACTAGTGGAAGGAAAACTTCTCTTTTGTATCGTTCCTCGGCTGCCACTGTCAGGGAAGGATCTGTACTTTGGGACTCGTACTGAAACTGGCGTTTTGGTTTTCTGATTCGTGCAGTAGGAAAGACCATTGGCATCCCTACCTCTTCAGCTATGTCTCTGGCATCTGTTTGGGTGGATGAAAGGCCATTCTCTCTGTATTCCTTGAGAAATTTCAGAACCTATTCCACCTCACGCTGTAGCACATCGATTCCCACATGCGGGCTCTGGAGTAGCTTGCTGACACGATTCACCTCATGTAAAACGTTGTACCAGATGATAACAGTCAGCAGGAATTTCCAGGACATGATCTCCTGTTCTAGGCCTCTGGCTGCAGATGTGGTTTCACTGTCACCTTTCTGTGTGACCTGTTCAATCAGTGACAGGAGTGCATTGCCAACACCGGGAAGCTGGTAGCGCAGAACTTTCACAATTTCCATGCGGCACTCCCATCGCGTGTTAGATATGGCCTTAAGGATCATCTGTGGCACGTTCTCCTTGAAAAGCTCCCATCTCTGTGTCGATGAGCTGAATAGTGTGTATAGACGTTGCAGCACCCCAAAGAAACTCACAGACTCCACTGTTGATTTTGTAGCATCGACAATGACTAGATTTAGACTGTGGCTGGCACGTGGCATGAACAGTGTTTTTTTGTTAATATCTAGCACCCTCTTCTGCACCCCGCTATTTTACCCCCACATATTGCTCCTGTTATCATATGCCTGCCCCCTGCATTTTGAGATATGTAATCCTAACTTCGTATGCGTTAAGAAAACATCGGTTAGGCCTGCACCTGTTGTGTCAAGCACTGGTAGGAAACCGACAAAATGCTCACTAACAGTAGCTCCGACATTTACTTGGCATGTGACAATGCGCAGTGTCACAGACAGCTGCTCTATGTGTGCAGCGTCAGTGGTGCAGTCCATTATCACCGAGTAGTAACGTAATTGTTTTACTCTCTCTGTTATCGCTTCCAGTGTCTTGTCTCTAATAAGTGTGATTAACTCATTTTGTATGGTTTTCCCCATGTGGTGGTCAGCAAACTCTTTTTTCTCTGCTTGTCTGACATGTTCGGTCATCACTGGGTTGAACTCGGCAAGGGGCTCCACCAGACCTAGAAAGTTCCCATTATTTGGTACATGTAGAGTGGAATTATGGCCGCAGAAAGCAAGGTTTTGTTTTGCAAGGTGACAGATTCAGGCAATGAACCTCTTCATGGCATCACTCCAGTGTTTTTTTTCCAGCATTTGCATTTCTTGGTACGTGCTGTCAATGGCACTGCGCGTTCTTAAGCGCGTTTCCAGCTCTCTCCAGCTATCCATGTTGGCACGGTGTGCATTTGACTTCTCATGATCCTGGAGTGTGAGAGTGAGTCGCTCCCACACTCTGTAACCTCCACAAGTGAGACTGTGATTTCATTTGCCAAACAGGGTACAGCAGAAACAGAAGATTGAATGGGATGATTCTGAGTACACTAACCATGACCTACGAATGGTTTCCCCATTTCTCATCTTCATGAGATATCTGTCCTTGGTAAAGCGACGGCGTGATTGGCTCTGTGGAAAGTTAATGTCCTCTAACTGAACGGGACCTCTCCTAACAATGTCGATCCGTTGGTCACTGGAGAGAGCTGGAAACACTGATTGCCCTGTTTAAATCAGTGTCACTGTGTCTCTGTGGGATTGCCGTTAGTAATGTGTGTCTCTGTGGAACTGCGGTTAGTAACGGGTTGAGTGGGGTGGATGTACGTACCTTGGATGAATTGTTAATTTGATTTTTGAGTACGGTTAAAGCTGATGGCGAAGTTGAAACTGCAGCGCAAAAGTTTGATAAAGTGACGGGCTCAGACCTTGCTTCAGCGCGAGGTGGGATTGCCCCTGGGGATGCGGGGCCAGGGGCTGTCTATACCATCAAGAGGGAGGGGAAAGAGTGGCTGGACTGTTACCGCTATGGCAGGCTCCACCCGGTCTTTGGAATAATGTCCACCACTAAAGGGGCGAAGGCGCGGGCGGAGCGGATCTCTCAGTTGTTAGATGACTGGCAATGCTCGGTTGAGGGAGAGCGACAGGGATTGGTTGGAAGCTTGAGTAGGCGGGCTGTTGACATTGTCAGAACTGTCAGGTTCAATTAGATAGATAGATAGATAGATAAATAGATAGATATTTTATTGATCCCGAGGGAAATTGGGTTTCGTTACAGCTGCACCAACCAAGAATAGAGCGTAAATATAGCAATACAAAAAACCTGAACAATCAAACACCAAAATGCAAACTATGCCAGATGGAAAATAAGTCCAGGACCAGTCTATTGGCTCAGGGTGTCTGACCCTCCACGGGAGGAGCTGCACGTTCGATGGCCACAGGCAAGAACGACCTCCCGTGCCGCCAAGTGTTGTATCACGGTGGAATGTGGCTGAAGTCCAGCAGTAAAAAGTTCAATATCCAGTCTGCAAACACGTTCCTCGATCGTAATATACCCCGGATTGCACCATCCGTTGTTAGCCAGAACAGAACAATTACCCCGTAGTGACAGCTGCCAGTTATCTGAAAGAGGGGGGAAATGCGTTTGGTTCAACTGGAATTAAAATGCAGCACCTGGGGGGGCTTTCCATACCTGTGTCAGGAGATTGGTGGCAAGTTTTCAGGGTATCTTCTCTAGCTAGGGGGGGCAGATAAATGGCTTGCAGTGCCAGGGGGATCAGTTAAGGGGATCAGCCCCTCCCTCAGTTGTTCAACTGATCAGACAGGTGTCGGGAAACTTAGTGGAGGCCCAGTGGGGGAACGGCTTGGGGTCTCTGGGGGAGCACATTCCCAGCAATGTACCAAGGAGCTCCCGAAAGGAAAAGACCCTATTCTTGAAGGCTTAGAGGGACACACCCTCGGGTGTCGTTACGGATAGATGGAAGCTATGCTAAAGCCATCCTCAACCCCGGGGTGCAGGTCAGGTTGTTGTATAGTTTGTATTACAACTGGTTTCTGAAGCATTTACCCTTGACAACATTAAGGGCACTGGAGTTTGGGGTACCAATGCCAGTGATTATCCAGATGACGATTATGGGTCAGTGAAACTGGAGTTCTTGGAGGCCAATGTGTGGGTATCAGAGGGTCGTGAATCATTAATGCTGATGCGTCCGGACCCTGGTGCGACGGGCAGTGTTTCGATTCTGGAGGAGACCAACACCCCCCTGGTGAGGAGGCACATGGCGGCCTGCCAGGAGGAGGCGGGAGAAAGCTGTTTGGGGGCATTGTCTGTGCACCCAGTGTTCATGCTGCTTGTGAGGATGTGTGTAGCAGCATTGGACCGGTACTGAATTTAAACGAGAGCCGATGGTGGTACATCCTGGGCGCAGTATTTGAGGGTGAAACCCTCTTCTCTTAGTAGACCTTCCGAAATACCACGAGGGAGGGGAGTTGACCGCTGAAGACACCTCGTTGACAGAGAGGCCTCGGCGACTGGCCCCTGGAGCCATGGAAGTTATAGGCAGCGTGTGTGTGGTTTATAGGACTCTGAGCAGGCGCACTGTCATTGACCAGAATAAGGCCTTGAGGGCCAAAGACGTGATAGTATGGTGCGATGTGGTTTAATGTGCTGGATCTGAGGAGTGGATGTTGCCAGATCCCGATGAGTGAGGCCGACAAGGAGAAGACAGCTGTTACAGGTTCCCTAGGATTCTTCTGATCCGAAAAGATGTCAAAGGGCATTTCCGGAGCCCCTGCAACCTTCCTGTGGGGCATGGGGAAGACCATGGGGGATGTGGACCTGTTTGGAGTTCGGGCATATGTGGATGTGTTTGAATTTGCCTTGGGGGAACTATGATGCCAGGCGCGTGGCGAAGCCCAGGCGATAAAGAGTTTGACTACACTCCCGAGGAGGTGAAGCAATTGAGGACAGATCTCGGAAGAGGGAAGTGGACGCTTGAAGGGAACCTGAAGATTGGATGGGTTGCACCTGAACTCAAGGGGGAGCAATATCTTCGCAGGTAGGTTTGCTAGCATGGTTGGGGATGGTATAACCTAATTTGCAAGGGGAATGGGACCCGGAGCGATAGAGCAGTGAAAGAAGTGCATGGAGTAAAGCCAGATCTAACATACAGAGAGGCTTTGAGGAAAGAGAAGCAGAATAAAGGGTGTAAAGGCAATAAGATAGAAGGGCTAAAGTGTGTGTACCTCAATGCAAGAGGCATCAGGAACAAAGGTGATGAACTGAGAGCTTGGAATTATGATGTAGTGGCCATTACAGAGACTTGGCTGGCACCAGGGCAGGAATGGATTCTCAATATTCCTGGATTTCAGTGCTTTAAAAGGGATGGGGGGGCGGGGAGGAGGGTTACTGGTCAGGGATACTATTACAGCTATAGAAAGGGTGGGTAATGTAGCAGGATCCTCTTTTGAGTCAGTATGGGTGGAAGTCAGGAACTGGAAGGGAGCAGTTACTCTACTGGGGGTATTCTATAGGCCCCTTGGTAGCAGCAGAGATACAGAGGAGCAGATTGGGAGGCAGATTTTGGAAAGGTACAAAAATAACAGGGTTGTTATCATGGGTGACTTTAACTTCCCGAATATTGATTGGCACCTGATTAGTTCCAAGGGTTTAGATGGGGCAGAGTTTGTTAAGTGTGTCCAGGGCAGATTCCTGTCACAGTATGTGGACAGGCCAAACGGGGGAATGCCATACTAGATCTACTATGAGGTAACGAACCAGGTCTGGTCACAGATCTCTCAGTGGGTGAGCATCTGGGGGACAGTGACCACCGCTCCCTGGCCTTTGTCATTATCATGGAAAAGGATAGAATCAGAGAGGACAGGAAAATTTTTAATTGGGGAAGGGCAAATTATGAGGCTATAAGGCTAGAACTTCCGGGTGTGAATTGGGAAGATGTTTTTCAGGGAAATGTACTAAGGACATGTGGTCCATGTTTAGGGATCTCTTGCAGAATGTTAGGGATAAATTTCTCATGATGAGGAAAATAAAAAATGGTAGGGTGAAGAAACCATGGGCGACAAGTGAGGTGGAAAATCTGGTCAGGTGGAAGAAGGCAGCATACAAGAGGTTTAGGAAGCAAGGATCAGATGGATCTATTGAGGAATATAGGGTAGCAAGAAAGGAGCTTAAGAAGGGGCTGAGAAGAGCAAGAAGGGGGCATGAGAAGGCCTTGGCGAGTAGGGTAAAGGAAAACCCCAAGGCATTCTTCATTTATGTGAAGAACAAAAGGATGACAGGAGTGAAGGTAGGACTGATTAGAGATAAAGATGGGAAGATGTGCCTGGAGGCTATGGAAGTGAGCGAGGTCCTCAATGAATACTTCTCTTCGGTATTTACCAATGAGAGAGAACTTGATGACTGTGAGGACAATATGAATGAGGTTGATGTTCTGGAGCATGTTGATATTAAGGGAGAGGAGGTGTTGGAGTTGTTAAAATACATTAGGACGGATAAGTCCCTGAGCCCTGATGGAATATTCCCCAGGCTGCTCCATGAGGCGAAGGAAGAGATTGCTGAGCC